>NW_016809607.1:942577-968990 GCF_001698545.2 Rhinopithecus bieti
ATATATATATATATATATATATATATATATATGTCCTATATATATAATATATATATATGTCCAATTCAACATCACAAAGTTTATTCTAGTTTTTCCCTTTCCATATATTTGACACTCTTCTCCAGTAATTGAGGAACCTAATTTCTGTTATTTCTGTTATCATTGTTATACTAATATATTATCCTTATTATATTTATTACTTTAATCTCTGCTGTGCCTAAACATCTCACACCCTGGTTCCCAAACCTCACTCTGGGCCATTGCCATCATCCACCCTCAGGGACATCGTTTGTCAGTGTACACAGACTCTGACAACTCTGGCCAATCTGCTTCTGCTGTTGCCCTCCCAGCTCCAAACACCCTCATGAATCCTCCACCTTGGTCAACCCCACATACTAGCTTTTGGACTAAATTATTCAGGCAGGAAGAAAGGCAGGCAAGCAGGCAAGCAGGAAGAAAAATTCTCCTTGCCCTTTTACTTGGATTTTACTATGGGTTTTTGTACTTACCTTAATAGTTTGATTATATATGGCTGTCTCATAAATTGCCTTATATGCAATTTGAAGGGAATAAACAATATAAAACGATGCAAACAATTTTCAGCTGGAAGAATTCCAGAACGGTTCTGAACAGTATGAAAGTAGTGTTCATCAAATCTGCATTTTAAGACCTCTCAGAACATGAAAGTCTATTTTCAGTAACATGCTTCACTCCACAAAAGCCAAGGCAGATAAAAGGAATGGCCCCAGGAACACGAGTGGCGCTTTTGATTCCACATACCTTTTTCCTCGTGCGGATGGTGTGGACTACTTGTGTGATCTTGAGCGTTTTACTTAATGTTTCTATGAGCTGATTTCATCATCCATAAAAGGAAAAGGCTTGCTCCCTTGCCAACCTCACAGGAATGGCATTTTGATTTTTGTAAAGCACAGACTATTTTTGAATTTCTCAACAATAGTCAGTATATTCTGAGCCTAAGACCAAGAGAAAACACATCATCACAAATTCATGGAGAATAGCCCCCTGTGGATTTAGGATTAAAGGAAAGAACAATTTCTCAGTCTCCATAACATGATGGTGCAGCCCTATATGACTCACTCTTGGGATCTAAAGAGAAGGCTGACAGGCCTTGAGTGGACATGGAGCCAGCAGCTGATGACCTCCAGTAAGAGACAGAGCACCATGGTTCAGAGAAGCAGCTGTGTCACGTGATTGAACAGGGCCTTGGAAGTGCCCAACCAGAGTCCTGATTCCTGCCTTGGTATCTTGTACTGATTCCTACCTTGGTATCTACAAGATACCAAGGTAGGAATCAGCAGTCCTGCCTCTGCCTCCCTGGTGTGCAATTTACTACATAACTGGGGGTAATTGATTCATTCTAGCTTTTTCGTGGCAGTTACGGGATCAAACGAGTAAAAGTTCTGGTTCATGTTAGGCTCTTAAGAAATATCAGTAGTTCTGAAAATGTTTTTAAACATATGAGGATGTTTACTGCAGCATTATTTGTGATATCAAAAACAAAACAAAAAACATGAAACTGGAAACAAAGTAAATTTCCATCAATTGGATAATAGCTGACTAAACTCTAGTACAACCACGTCACTGAATACCAGGCACATAAAAAAAAAAAAAAAAATCACAGCAAATTAAATGAAGAAGTAGGAATTGGAATTTAGTTATTTTCTATTAAGCCAGAAATTAAAAAAATTTACAAAAAAAAAAAAATGAAACATAAAACAATGTCACTCTTTATATTGAGTTTTATTTTTAAACATATTTTCACTAAATATATTGTGTTAACATGTATACTTTATTATTTTTTGTAATGAATTAATATGTAAACATTTTGAAAACTTCTCATCAAATTAGGATCATAAAGAAACTACAAATTTAATTAGAAAAGTTAGACAACTTAATACAAATATTGACTAATAACCTGAACACAGACGTCACAGAAAGAAACTCCAAATGACTACTAATTACATAAAAAGATTTCTTAATCCATCTTTTGAAGTAACATAAAATCAATTGTTTCACCACCAGCTATAAGGATTTTAGAAGGATTTCTAGTTACTAGAACATTATTCTACAGTAAAACTAAATCTAAGTCAAATAACAGACAAAAAGAAAGCGTTTTTTTTTTTCAGTTATTTAAACCAGAAAGTTATTCTAGTCACAGTGCCATTGAGTGGTAGAGCTGAAATTTAAACACATCATTGATGTTAAATAGTTATTATCAGATGAGGTGTCCTGATGGTCATGAGAATATATTACTTATACCCACCCATGGAAAATGGTTTCTAATACTTGGCCAGTCTACCTTCAAGATTGCTGTGAAGATCAAAGAAAGACTTATGTGGAAAAGGGATTTGATAACAATGTAAATATAAGAAATCATCATTTGTTTTAGAATTGCTTTTACCCAAAGAATCTGAGGCATTGGTTAAGCATCTTGGGCTCACAATGTGCTACAGAATAAATGTACTATAGATAAACTGAGGCAGAGAGAGAGAGGAAGCCTGAGCTCATGACTAGCTATGTAGTAACAGGCCCTGCAGGGCGGAAGAGAAATGATTGTCTGATCAGAGGCTGCACAATGATATTCATAACTATTCAAAAGTATATATAGCCCATCCTCAGAGAAACATAATAGTGCAATATTAAATTCACACCACAAAGTTATAGGGAAGAAGAAATTTCAGGCAGAAAATAAATGATAACTGCATTGTGGCACTTTTGACCATAACTTTGGAAGACAGAGGGTTAAAATGCCTTCGATGTCACTTGTGCCCATATATCTTGACTGTCTAATTCATGGTTTTGAGAACCACAACTTGCAAACCTCCAAGTACCTGGGGACATTCTCTGCCATTAATTTGGGAGCAGCACTCCCTTTGCAATAAGTAGACAGTGTAGGGAAATAATTAATGGCAGGGTATGGCCTTTACTCAGTAGAACATAGACAATAGTGGCTTGTGGTGTAAAAAGGAGACAATTAATTGCAGCAGTGGTGTCTGTGCCAATTCCCAAGTTCTAACCACAGAAATACTTGAGAGAGTCATCAGAAACAGCAAAGGGAAAGACACTTAAAACTCCTTCCTAACTAAAGCGTATCCAATTAGCTGTGGACCAAAATGCCTTTGTAGCTGAGTATATGGATATCCAGACACCTCAAACAGTACAGGTAACACTTCTCCCATCTAAAACCAGGGATTTAACATAATATTCAATGTTTCTGGTTTTCCCTTCTAGAAATTCTTACACAGGAGAGCACCTGTGCATTTAATAATTGGAAGATATTATACCGCATTGCAAACAAAATTTTATTATTCTCAAAGATATATTTCAGGAGAATCTACTTAAAGATTTTTCCATTTGTTTATGCAATAAAAACTTCTATTGTGTGTGCCTGCTTTTGTAAAAGAAAAATCACCTAATCCAATCTCCTATAATTACTCCTTATCGTGTACCGTGTCATTGACTTTCCCTGGAAGCTACACCTAAGGTATGACTAAGTAAGAGATACTAGCTTGAGAGATCTGAATCAGGAAATACTAGGACAAATTGAGATGGACTCTTTCTTTGTGTCTCTGCCTCACTTCTATTCAAACAAGAAACAGGATGCCTCCAATTTCACTGATTACCAGTTTCGGTATCAACTTATCAAGACAATGATAGGCCCTTTACAAATGTCCCCCTCATTTTATTTTCCCAACAGAAGTAGAAGCTGACCTATAGTTCTTGGAGCTATTGTAAAAGGGCACATTGTATTTGCCTATTAACTCTTTTAGCCTTGCTAGCCGGCTGCTTAATTTAATGTAATTGAGCCTTTATCCAAAGAACTCTGGTAGAATGTTTAAAACTGGGCTTTCCTCTGTTTCCTCAGAATTTGAATTCATTTACATTCAACTTACTGAGTGCCTCATGTCGGTAAAGCTGATCTCAGTGTCAAGATTAGACTTCCTCAAGAAACTCAAGGGAAGAACAGTAGAAAACAGAACAGATGTGTCTGGTTATCTCTGCATGTGATTCCAGGCAATGGACCCTTCCTGCTTTTTGGGAGAGAAGGTTACATCCTTGCAAATGTGTACTCACTGTCACAGCTGATAATTGAAAGGTGAGGTTTCCAAAATGTCATTATTATTTTTATTGCTAGACATATTGGCTCTGTCTCAGGTTCCTCAGATAAGCTGCATTCTCTCATCTAAAATTCCACAACAGGTTATGCTGCAATGTCATATTACAGAGAGAGGTGGGGCAAATGCACTAAAGGGAGATGTGACACGGACAAGAAAACTATGGTTCTCAAAATGGTGGGAGAAGACATGCAGTGGGTGGAAAAACACTCAATTTGCAATCAGGTAATTTGGATTTAAATCCAGGCTCCATTACTTTATTAGCTCCTGTCTCCAGCTTCAATTTTGTCCTTAAAATGTGAGTGATTAAACTGAGCTATCAGGGTTATTGGACTTTACTGAGAGAAAATAAGTATAATTGTTTTGTAAATCATTAAGTAATACACAAATATGACATTTCCATTTGTTATGGGTTTGTCTGTGCTATTAAAAATAAGAAATTAAGGTCATGAAGTCATAAAACGTCGAGACTAAAATATTCCTTGTTGATTGTCTTATTTTAATCTAATTGCCCCATTTTATAAAAGGGGCAAAGTACTATATTTTTAAACAATCATTTATTGAACTTTTGTATGAGCCAGAATCAGTGCTGAAGGTAGGGAAACAAAGTTGATTAACAAGAATCCCTAGAGGAGTTAAGATCCAGGACAAGGAAGCATTTGCCCAAGGTTTTACAGCTAGAGGCTTAAGAGCTGGAAATAAGATCAATAGAATCCTCATCTCCTAAGCTCCTGCTCAGGACACTTTGCTTTCATTGCCTCTGTATTAAGGCTTTTCCACCTGCCGAAAATCACAGGAATATATTTAAGATATTGTAACACGTTAAAAATACCAACCACTGTTCCTCCAGACAAACACCACTTTGTGTCTCAGACTAACCCAGCCTAGTTCAGGCTGGTATGAACAAGGCAAATTCCTGGTTGTTCATTAGAGTAGTCAACATGTCTTCTGTCCCTGTTTAGCACTTATTTTCTTCTGGGATGCTCTTCCAAATCCCCAAAATGCCAAAAGCCCTGGACCAGCCTCACTAGTCTCCTGCCTTCTCCTCACACATGCAGGCTCCCTTGCACCAAACTTTTAGTCACATTGAATTTTTGGAATACTTTTTTATTCCTCTTCACTTTTGCATATACTTCTCAATTCCTGCCATTCCTTTTCCCTTCTCCTCTATGTGGCAAATTATTCATCTCTAAAGAATTGAATTCATGTTGCCTTCCCAGACTTACCCAGGCAGGCTCCACACCTCCACATTCCAGAGCACTTTGTTAATATCACTGTTACAGCCTTCTGCGTGATGTATCATAATTATGTCTTGCCATGTCTGTCTGGTCCATTCATTTATTGATTCAACATTTATTGATTTCCCTTTCTGTGCCAATCACTCAATTGGCACCATAGGTTCAGGAATCAGAAAGTAGATACCTTGTCTTTGAGGAGCTTGCAGATACTATTTTGGGAGAAAAGATACTATTTTGTGGACATGCTAATAACATGGGTGCCTACTCCGTTAAACTCGAAAACTAAGGCAAGATGCAGACTTGGGTTAAATAAATGTTAAAGTTACTATAGATATTCCCATAGATATATTGAACCCTCAGACATTGACAAGTATCATACCTATAGGGCAGAAATTCCAAAATATTTACCTCTGACCCAGACCTCTGTCTTGAACTCCAGACCTGTGGTTTCAGCTCCTCCCAAGCATCTTCATTTGAAAGTCCCATAAAAATACCAAACTTCTCATGACCACATTAGCAAGTTAATAGATTTCATCTAAACAGATACTTACATTATCTAATTGTTTTAATTTCAGAAATAAATAGAAACATTCTTTAATTTCCCTATGAAGTGAAACTGAAAAAGGAATATAGTACTGAGAAATACAGGTAAAATTAAAATAAAATTAAAAGTCACAATGGATTTTATCAAATATGAAGTAAAACAAAACTCTTTCTTGGCTCTTGGATCATAGAGAATAGCTTTACAGTGAGTAAATTCTACATCGGGGTCAGCCCATTTCTCTGTAAAGAGTCACGTTTGGTCTCTGTTACACATTTTTTTTCTTTGTTTTTCTTCTTTCTTTGTTTTATGGTCTCTGTCACATACACTTCTTTGTCACAACCTTTAAAATTGTAAAAATCATTCTAGGGTCAAAAACAGGTTGCTCCAGCCAAATTTGACCTGTCTGCCATAGTCTGCCAACTGCATTCTATGTAATTATGAATAACAAGACCTGTATGATGAAACAAACAAAAAATTATTATGAACAAAGTTCCCAAAAGGTATAACTTTGGATGTATTTACAAGTTTAAACTCCCTGATCTACCACCAGCAATATATTTTATCAACCCCCTGATGGATTTACCCAAAGCAGAGCTGAGGAAATTAAATGAGTCTAAAAAATTAATCATTTTTATCGTCCAACTCATGGACTTATCTGGTCAGTTTAAAGCAGCTTTAAAGTTCATCCAGCCTATCCATTGGAGGACCCAAAAATTACCTTGGAGTGGCCAAGAATTAGTTAGTAAACTACCTCCAAAACCCACCTCTACTTGTAGCCTTTCTCTGTATCCATCTGACCTTGCATTAAGCACAACCTTTCCTATCTAGCTCTCATCTTTGACTTTCTACAAGTTACATGTGTTCCTCCTAATTCCAGATTTTCCTACATTCAACTGCAAGTGTTTGGAATGTGCTAATTGTGGCAAACTTTAAATTCCAAGAAGTAGCCATGGTGTTTCTGTCAGGCTTAAGGGAGAACCCCTGAGGACCCCAGCCATGTGACCTTCAGAGTGGCTGGTCCCCACTCAAGTGTTTCTCAGAACAGCCAGAAGCAATCCAAAGAGAAAATGTAGCTCAGAGGTGGGGAGGGTCCATAGATACAAGAAGAGAATCTAACCATTAATTGGGAGAGCTTTAGGAAGAAATTTTAAGTCCATAGTGAGGGGATGAAGCTAGAGATTAAGAACTGAGAATTCAAAGAATAAACTGGGGAAAAGGACATCAAGCTAGAAAACTGAAGAAGTACCAGACCTAGGCTATTAGCAACTCCACTGTGTCAAGACTTGCTTCCTACTAGGGTGTGGAATGAGGCACATTTTAATGCAAAACAGCCACAATCTTCATCCAAGAAGTCACTGGAAAGGAAATCCAGAAATACAAGGCAGAACAATGACTCTCCAGGAAGAGCTGAGCTCTCTCTCAGCCAATATTTAGGACCCCTACTTTTAACTAACTTACTTTTAATAATAATAGTAATAATAAATTTAAAAGTGATTTTGATTCTCTACCACTTTTCCCCAAAATCCCAAATGCAATTATTGGTAAGATCGAATATTTAAAAGATAAAACAATTCTAGTCCAACACTCTAATCGATACAGGAATCATCACCCTACCAACCTCTGACAATATGGTACTCACTCCGTGTGTTTTATGACTACGGATGAGGACCTCATGACTCTCCAAGGTAAGGGAGGATATAAGCAAACTGGAACAAAAAAGAGATTCTAACAAAAGAAAAAAAGTTTTTCTTAAAAAAGTTGATAGAATCCCTCCTTCATGAGTTTCAGACTATATCTGGCTAGCTCTATGAGTGTTGGCAAACTGCTTCACTTTAGTCTCCTTTCATATCACATAAGGGAGTTCAGTCAGAGCAGTGCTTCCTGGGAATTATTTTAGCTCAAAAATGCAATCACTTTTTAAATTTTGTGACATCAGAATAAGCTAATTCCTCTCTCACATGAAAGCTATGTTAGTCATCTTGAACAGGCTTAGACACTACAGGGTCTTCAATAAGTAAACATCCAGAGTGCTGTTCCCTGGATGTAAGCCTAGTGACATGTTTGTGTTTTCACTTTTGCTTTTGATGACTACTTTCCAACTAAATTCCTTAGCTTGGTAGATCTCAAAATTTGGTATGCCTCAGAATCACTTAGTGGACTTGTTAAAATAAAGTCTACTGTGTCTCTCCCCAATCCCTTCTACCAAGTTTCTGATTTATTTGCTCTGAGTAAAGCACAAGGTTTGGCATTTGCCATAAGATGCTGACATTTCTAGTCAAGGGACCACACTTTGAGGACTACTGCCTTAGTTTTCTTTACAAAAATTCTTGGTAAGTCAGATGTTAATTATGTATTTCCCCAACTAATTTTTAATCTAAATGAAAGATTTAAATTTTAGCCCTATCATCATCATTATTATTTTATGTTTTAACCTACTGTTCTACTTGTTCATGTCTTTATGAAGAACACTGGACCTGGAATCAAAAGAACTGAATTCAAGTTCTGGTTTTGATTTTACTAGCTCTGCAATCATAGGCAAATTTCATACGCACCAAGCCTCTTTTTCTTTATCTGAAAACCGGGGCTGAGAATTCCTCATGATCCCATAGAGTCCTTAGTGAGTTCTGAAATCAGATGGAATTGGTTCTGAATTCCAGTTCTGCCATGTATTAGCTCTGTAACATTGATACATTTCTTAACTTCCCAGCACAATCAGTATGGCACTTGGAAATGACTGTTTTCTCATCTATAAAGTAGGGTAATAATTCCAGCCTTGTAAGCTGATTCCAACAATTAAAAGAGGTATTCTATTTACATATCTGACAAATAGTACAGTCTTAATAAACTGCCATTATTAAAACATAATAAGTAACAGATTTGAAGACATTTTGTAAGCCATCAGTTCTATAGAATATGGAATTTTGACAACAGGATGCAGTCAAAGACAAAGTCTTGTGGTATTCCAGTAAAGCTACATTTCCAGTTAATGATGCACAATCAACCCATTCTTCTTCTTCTTCTTCTTTTTTTTTTTTTTTTTTTTTTTGAGACAGAGTCTCACTCTCTTGCCCAGATTGGAGTGCAGTGGTGTGATCTCAGCTTACTACAACCCTAACCTCCTGGGCTCATGCAGTCCTCCAACCTCAGCCTCTCAAGTAGCTAGCTCTACAGGCGTGCGCCACAAATGCCTGGCTAATTTTGTTTATTGTTTGTAGAGATGAGGTCTCACTATGTTGCCCAGGCTGGTCTTAAACTCCTGGACTCAAGTGATCCACCCACTTTGGCTTCCCAAAGTGCTAGGATTATAGATGTGAGCCACCACTCCTGCCAGACTAATGCATTCTTTACTCACATTTTCACAATTCTATTATCCAGAACATATTCTTTTATCTTTTCTGCAAGCGTGTCATAAAAAAATGTTGTCAAATGTCTGCAAGAAATCAGAATTCTGTATATGTATAGAATTCTTGATTTATGAGACAAAACCCCTGAAATCAAACTTGACAGTCAAAACCTAATAAAACTCGTGGAGACTTCTCTCTTAGTGAATCAATCCTTTTTATATCATGTATCTGCTACCTCCTTTTCCAGGTACTCAAAAATCTTTTACTCAAGTTTTTTTTCATAGAATTATGCTAAGATTGCCATAAAGCCTCAGTGATATGCAGTTTTTATAATCAAACCTCTTGTACATTTAAATTTCAGAATTTCATGTACTCATCTTGAATGTTCTGGCACCTCCCTTTTCTGAGGATTTCCCCCAGAGTCTCATTTGAAATTTCTTTATGAGTTCTATGATTTCATTCCTCCTAACCTGGAGAGTAACTCATTTGAGCAGCTGGGTGATCTCCTGTCTTCATGTTCAGCATGGCTGCACTTCATTCTAAATCATACTGACTCCTCCCTCTTCAATTTAAAGCTCATGTTTCCTGACAGAGAATCAAAAGGCAAAATATGTTAGAGCAATTTTACTTCTACTCTGTCATTAAGTTAGGCTGGTACCACCACTCCCAGACAGTGGACTAATTCTTTTCTTATTCTTCTTACTAAACACATTAGAGTATACCAGAAACTTTCTCTAAGAGGCTTTTCTCTAATAAGGCTGCATTTTTGTGTGTTCATTTTTGGACGTGTTCCCATCTCTACGTAACATCTCACTTGTTTTCTTCATGAATGATAAGATGCTCCTTTTTTATATTAATCAAGGCCATGGATTCTACCCTCAGAACCACTTTTTTAATCCCCTCTCCCTATCCCCATCCTTCTTAGAGTCTTATCTATCAGGGTCTCCAGCATGAGGCTTATCTCTTCTCTGTAAAGAGGTATTGAAATACGTTTTTCAAATACTGAGGGCACAGGTTTGGTTATGCTTGCTGTGATTTTTAGACTCCAAGACGAAATGGCCATTTTGTCCTACAGTACTTTTGACTAAATGAACCTTCCTTATTGGCAAGAATTACAAACAGAGTAGCAGTTTCCCTTGTTGCTTCCTTAAGTTTGTGAGGAATGAAATAGTTAACAGAACAAGTCAAAAATGTATCAGGTGATCTGCATCCGGACATAGATAAAACAAGTATGCAATCAGGTGCATTTTAGGTTTTTGGAAAATATCCGTTGAATTAATGAGTGAAGGAAAGAAGAAAGGAAGA
The DNA here is from genome assembly GCF_001698545.2 of Rhinopithecus bieti. Taxonomy (NCBI): domain Eukaryota; kingdom Metazoa; phylum Chordata; class Mammalia; order Primates; family Cercopithecidae; genus Rhinopithecus; species Rhinopithecus bieti. The sequence goes on from NW_016809607.1 coordinate 953,145, forward strand.
AGATTGTGCAAGTTGTGTTTTTTTCCTTAGTTGTATTGCCTGTGTACAATTGGAACACCATGAGGGGTGAGTCTGGAGAAACTCAACAATACATTTTAACTTACCAGAAATAAATTTCTTATACAATGAGTTAGATGAAAATGTATTTTCTTCATCAGGCACTTTAAAAACAACCCAAGTGAGTCAGATGTTGAATTCTGCCTCAGAGTTGCTATCTGAACCTTTACTGGAAAGTCATTTGATAAACAAGGTGCAAATCTACTCCCTTTTTCCACCCCCTCAATGCCCACTCCTACCAACAAATATACTTCCCTGACTTCATAAAAAGTTGTCAACCTTTGTAAGATCCAGGTGAAAATCCCACTTCTCCTATATCTAGTCTTTAACCCAATTACAGACAATCAATTTGGCACATGCAAGTGACTACAGGAGGTTATGGGGAAGTAGATTGGAAGTAATAGCAAGATTTTTTGCTAGAGTGCTGAATTCAAGGGTTCACTAGTGGAATAGTTCCCGAAAAAGTTACCGGCAGTGAAGAGATATGAATAGCTAAATGCAAAGGACACTAGAATTCAAGAAGTGAAGAAACACATAGTCTAGCATTCCAGCATGTTCACACAGCACCAAGGTGCCAGGATCATGTCAGACCTGGCGTGGAAGAGAGTGAACCAGGCTTCAACGTCATCGGTGAAGTCCAGGAGATTTGTAGATGTCACCAACTCAAAGGTATTAGGTGACTGCTCCATGGGAAGGTGTGAAGCCTCAAAGAATTGGGATTATTTTGCCCAAAGGTAGAGGTGTGATAACCTGAAAGCAATCCTGGAGAATGAGAAGAACACAAACTTTCTCTTCCAACTAAACATTAAGTTGAGTCTCTGCTAGAGAGGAAGCCTGGTCCTCTGGAGAGAGCCAGTTTGTGCAAATGGGCAGATGATCAAAGGGCAGTGACAAGTGTATTAGGGCTGTGAAGCGGAGTGGAATTACCTGTCCCAAAGTTTCCAGCAGAATTAGTTGAACAACCTGATGCTTGGGAGGAGTCAGGCCTTTCTGAAAAGAATCAGTTGTGGCCTAGATTAATTGGGACTTCAAGAGGATCCTAGTCCAGACAGACACAGTTGAGTTACTTCGTATATGAGAGCTCACCATACTGTAGAAACAGCAGCAGTCTCTGTTAGAAGAGAAGCCTGTTTCAAAAGAGTCTAGGGGAGAACATAGAATCTAGAGAGACCATGTAACCTGAGATTATGCCACCAGTAAATGGCAGCGCAAAGGCTGAGACCCTTGTGTTTTGACTCTAAGTCCAGTGCTGTTTCTCCTATAGCATGTAATCTCTTTCTTATAGTGCCCTTCTTCCACTCACTCCTGATTTTTCCTCACATAGAGAAACCACTGGCTTTGCCCATCCCTCTCCCTTACCCTCCTCCCACTTCTGCTCTCCTCTCAAAGGGTGAGATTAGGCCCCTGAATATTGCTATTTCAGACATCTCATTACTTCTTATTTTAGGAAAGTGGGGTCAAAATAATTATCAAAGTGCATATCCACTTATAAGTTGGTCCATTTATCTTAGAGATTGTATATACCAAGGTAATTTCAGAAAAACCTGAACTTGAAAGTCTATATAAGGTAGTTAAAAATGTAACTTACACTGAGTTTTTTCCAAGATTTTCCCATTGTGTTTGTTGTTGTTGCTATTTTATTTGTTCTTAGTACGCACTGAAAGGAAAAAGAAAGATTCATAAATATGCATAGGTGGAGAGAATAAACCCTTAAGGAGGGCTCACCCAGCCATCAGAAAGGTAAGGCCTTCCAAGGCTGCCTCTCTAACCCACTTTTGTCCTCTGCTGGGGGTGCCTAGGCGCATGCCTCTCCCTGTGTGGGCAAAAGGAGGGAATGTGTCTGAGGTTGAGGAGAGGAGTCCCTTTTGACGGCCACCTTTCAATATGAAGACCACATGCAAAGATAAATTTGATCAAAATGAAGAATGACAATGAGGAATAGGATAGCATATGTCCTGTCCCACCTAAAAGGAAACTATGGGAGGAAAATATGTGTTTCCTAGCCTTCCCTTGCCAAAAAAGAAATCCAAAATCCTTAATTATTAAATGGGATTGATTTGATTGGAAATTATGAATTACAACTACTTTTAGTTATTGTTTATGTTTTTAAAATACTAGCACCTTTGAAAAGGCATTTAGAAACTTTTACCCTTAAATAAAAGAAAAAAAATATGGGCTAGAGCACAAATTATATTAGGAGATGGCATTTATATACAAAAATAAAATAACTACGTACAGAAGGCATGATTTACCTCTTCTCAGAAGCTAGAAGCCATGGCTCCTCGACTCTCATGCAAAAATTCTATATTAAAATAGTAAGGAAAATAGTTGTATATGGATTTTACTACCATGGATGTTCAAAAGCAATTTTCAATTTTTTATAACTTCATTTTTAATACATATATTTTCCCCAAATTACCCAGGAGAGCTGTCCTTACTCTGTGCTAGACACATTCAAAGTTGAAATGCAAAGTTTATACATTTTGAGTCCAGGTTTGGGGCAGAGGAGGAGAGTGGAGATTTAAAAATTGCTTTTGTAGCAGAAAAGCATGCATTTTTAAAATTTTACTTGACCATGTTCTTTCTTCACCAGCCTGTGGTTCTTTCTTCATGACAGTCTCCCACTAATATTGAGTTCAGACCAATTAGAACAGCTGCAACATGATTCTAAGCAAAGGAAAGATGATCTTTTAACAGAAGTGAAGGAATTGACACTCATTCTATACTGTGAGCTTGAAGAGTTCAGCCAGTCTTTGGGTATCCCTGATTATCTCTAAACGTTAATTTTTCATTGAATGGAGAGAAAAGAACTTCTTTCTTCCGTCCTTTCTTTCTTCTTTTTAAAGTGTTCTCTGACTTCTCCTTTCCCTTGCTTCCCACTTTCTGGCTCTCCCCTGCATCTCAGCAAGAGAAGAGTTTTCTTCCAGAAAGCACATTTTCACACACAATAGAAAAGTAGACCAAGAGAGAATACCCAATCACCCAGCAGGCCAGAATCTACACACATACACATACATAGGCCTACACATACAAAAGACACTGAAATACTCATCATGATCAAAACAGGAAAAAAAAAATAAAGTCCTAGTGTTTTCTGATGTTTACATCTTTAATGATCTAAGCAACTACATCTCCACTAAAAGCCGTTCTCTTCACTTTGCTGAGGAATCATCCAATACTCAAGTGAATAGCCTAGCCTAGAGCTGTGCCAGGGGATTTAGCAAGTTTGCCAAAGAATTGCCCCGCACACCATCTGCTAAAGATAGCAGCCCCTCAGTGCCACCACAAATTGACATACTCTAGTCCCCGAAGCCATTAGACCGACTGACTAAGTGATCAGTGTTGCCTAATACACTATAATTTTGATTTATATTTAAAAATTAACAATGCAAATTGAAAAAAAATGCAAAAGGTCGAATTTAAAAATTATTTATGAATACTGGTTATAAGAGTGAATATTCCCTGTATCTTTTAATAACTTCCACTTTAAAATACTTCATAGAGCTATAAAGGAGGAAATGGGTTTTGCCATGTTTGTGGTCTCTAGAAACTAGAATAATGAGAGTTGGGGTATTTAGGGTGTGGGAAGGAGGAAAGCAAATCTCAGATTATATCAGTAACATTTGTTTTAGATTCTAGGTCTTTTATATGGCATTTCCTGCTTACCTTTTGAGATTTAGGTGACTGTTAGGAGCATTAAACATTAAAATGAGCTTTTAAAATGCATGTGAGATAGACACAAGCAACCCTTTATGTTTTATGTAGGATATGTATAACACATTCAGATTATCTATTATAATATCCACACATGCAATTTGGTTATAAAAATATTCAATACGGGCAGTTTTAGAATTATCACTTATGTGCAGCCTTATTCTCCTTTCCTTGGGGGTGAGAGGTAAGAGAGATAAAAGAACAAGCTTCCCCAGACCTCAAAGGAAGATTCCCCTTCTGTATTCTTGAAGGAGGATGGTCTCTCCAACCTAAACCCAGGCTTTACTAGAACCCAGCTCTGCAGAAGCTGCTTCTATTTTCCCTGGTATGTAACAGGTTCTAGGGAAGAGGTAAGATAGGACAAAGTCAAGGAATTTTCATGCACATACAATCCATCATAGATAGTGGCAGGAAGAGAAAAGGGAAGAAATGAAGAAAGGACTTTCTTTCTGTGTGTGTTCATCAGCAAATGAAGACAGAAAAATTGTATGGTCATCTGAGACAGGAGGATGGAACAAAAGGATTTATAGCATGTGACACTGACCCGTAAGACTAACTCACTAAATGTCTTTAAAATACACATTTGCAATTATATTTACAAGAACCCTGTGAGGTAGGTGGAATTTTCCACATTTTACAGATAAGAAAACTGAGGTAAGGGCAGGTCTTACACAGGCAGGGTGAAATTTGGAATTGAGCCTGTCTGTTTTCAAAGTCACCAACCATTCCCCTCTACCCTGCTTTAAATTCCCCTTAAAAACAGAAGGGTGGATGGAAGAGTAGAGTTAAGCTTTCGGCATTGATCTGGTCATGGTCTTTGAGGGTGACACTTAGAATCTGCAGTTTAGAAAGAGACTCCTGGGCATGTTTAAGGAGAATAGTGACCTGCCCAAATTCAAAGCCGAGAAGAGAACCCAGATGTGATGCTTGGAAGGACAAAGGGAACACCAACAGAACTGGGGATCTAGTGAGGAGGAATAAAACGTAGACCAGACAGAGCAGACCCAAGGCCCATAGTGCTTGTGGGCCTTGAAAGAGACTGAAAGAGCCTGAGGACTATTATTAGGTTGAGCAAATCAACAAGCCAAAAATGGCATATCAAAGATTTTACCAAAGATTTAGCAAAATGAATCATATGGAAACATTTTCTGTTGTTCGAAGAATGTGATTATACACAGCATGGTTTAAAAAAAAAAAGAAAGAAAGAAAGAAAAAGATTCAATTTGTCTAATCCGTGTTTAAATTAAGTGGAAATATATTTGTATCTCTGCATCCCAAAAAATGACAGTCACACCTATGGTCCATTGTTATAGCCTGCCACAATCTTCATTTATTTTGGATTTGGTAATTTATAGTATGTAATGTTACCCAAGATAAACAAAAAATTTATTAATGTATCAGCTAAGGCATGGCTTAAATCAGGGTTTAAAAACACAAATGCTTTCGTGGGCTAGGGAGGTAACCTAACTGGGTGACGTGGGCTGGGTATATGCTAAGGAGTAATGGCGACAGGAGAGAGGAGAAGACGGAAGAGCTACTAGGATTATGCCAACAGCTTCTGCTGGAAACAACAGCCTAGGATTGCTAGGCCTTCCAAATTTGGAAGGAAAAGCTGGACATTTACATTTTTATGTGAAGTACTCTGATTTTAAACACTGTGCAAGCCAAGTGAAATATGTGTAACCTAAAGAAAAAGAAGGCAATGACCTTGTCTTAAAAACAGACTGTGTCTGAGAAACAAGGTATGTAAGGGTATTTTGGAGCAAAGGGTGACATGCTGAGGTTACAGCTATGGAAAGACAACCTAGGAAATGACAATGAATTTGTCACAGGTGTCAGTGAGGCATGTCGAGTTTGAATTTTAAAGATTGCAGAAGATGCGCATTTGTTCCTGCTGGAATTATATGGATAGTTCTATTTTTTTATTGACTAGTTGGGGTGGCATGCTTTGATAACTTCAGATTTTGAAGTGAGATCAAATGAGAGAAACTACTCTGTGCCAGGAAATGAAAAGATCCATTTTGGTCTATGGGTCTTTTGAGAAATAGCTATGCAAACACTGTGTCTATCTGTCATAAAAGGGTTGTGTAATTAACATATGCAAAACACCACCACCGTCCTGCTGGAAGCTAACTTCCCTCCCTGGAAATCCAGCCTCTATTTATTTACAACAAAATAAAGTGGACCCTTCTGGAAAGAAACACAGCTCCGTGGCGGCCCGAACACTGTCGCAGTGATGCTTTAAATCTTTTATATCTCCCATACCTCCGGGGGCTGGTGCTGGATGGTATTGAGCCAGGGCCCATAAATAATTTATGCTAAGTAGCAATTTAGTTGTTTGGCTTGAGGTAAAGAAATCCAAGAAATTCATAAATAAAGTTCCCATTTTTGCTTGTGTTCCAAAGTTAATTTATGTTACTCTGCAATTAACTAACATAAAGGTGAAAAAATATGACAGGCCTAAGGTACAAACTCATGCTCATAAATCTGCTCTCTCTTAACTAGTGGTGGTTTAGTGATAGTCACCTAGTTTCCTCTTTCTTGTGCTATTGAACAAAAAGTTTTCCTTGGTCTGATTCCCTGCTGCCTTATCAATCCATAAAAGTATTACAATTGTTTTGAATGGACCCCTGGGTGTGAGGAAGAAGAAAGGACGATGGGATCTGGGACAGCTACAGATGAAGCTTCTGCTATATCTAAAATATTTTACTACCTTATAAAATATCTGAATCGAATATGACAAATGCAAACAGCTCTTTGCTCAAAGGAGAAAATTAGAGAACGTGAGGACTGGCAGCACGATGGCCAGCATTGCTGCCATAAGCAGAGGTGGGTGTGTTGGGTGGCAGGAAGAGCATTCCAGAAAACATGAAGAACAAGGAGCAATTGTGCAGACACGAGCAGCACGGCCCTCATTCAGGCACAGAATCTAGGAAGGTCCTAGATTCCCACAGTAAAATATCAGCTGGCATCCTGAGCATATGGCTCTGCTTTCAGCCAACAATGCAGAATACCCTCTTTTCAAGTTCTCACTAGCAACTTCAGCCCGAAATTTTCTATTTATTTGCTCTCCAAGGTCTGAGACAGCTGATATTTGAGATGATTTCTCTGTGACATGTGAACCCTGAAGATCTTCCAAGTTTTATTCGTGTAACAAGACTGAAGAAGGCTACATACCTAGGTCCCATTTATTATTTATTCTTTAAATATGATTATTAAATTCCTACTATGTGCCAGGAGAAAAGGTGCCAGAGATAATGCAGACCTTAAGATGAACAAACTGTGCCTGTACATAACCAGTTTATGTACTAAGGAGAGAGAGGAGGGAGACAGAGAGGTGTAAACCCACAGTTTTGATAATGTGTTAAGTGTTATGATAAAGTATGCACAAGGGGTCAAGGAAACAGCAAGGGGCAGAACAGACCCAACTGGGAAAAGTTGGAACAAGGGAAGATTTTAGAGAAAGACAAGTTTGAGTGAGACTTGAAGGATGAAGACTTAGGCAGGTGGATATGCTAAGGGAAGTAAAGCGTGTTCCAAAGGCTGGAGGAAGGAGTGAGTATGACTTGCTTAGGCACTGCAAGAGTTTCATGTGATAGTACATGGGGTATGGCCCATGAAGGTGCTGATGAGCCTGGAGAGGGAGGCATGAGAACGAACAGGGAGCACATGCTGGTTAGATTTCATGTCAAGGGCAATGGGAGCCGAGGAAGGGTTTTAAGCAAAAGAATGGCTGAAAAAAAGCTGTGGCAATTTACTAAATAACTTGTTTCCAGACTGTTAGTCACCAGTGCAAAGAGAAAAACATCTTCACCATTTGCACAACTTCCAGGAAGGAAGAACACTTTGTCACTAGGAGGTAAAATATGCTGGCTGTGAGCTTTGAGAGTAATTTGTTTTTATCCAATCCATCCATCATTTTACTGGTAGAAAGATCTTTCATTCCCACAAATCTGATTATGCCATTCAGTCAGATTATCATCAAGTTTGGCCTTCTTTCTTCCTTTTTACCTCTTGGATCTAATTTTTTTGACATGTAGATTTTTTTCTTCTTCTTCTTATAATAGTGCTTTAAATTTCCTCAAATTGAATAGAAGATAAGTAAATCATTTTTAAATTAATACTTATAGGCACCCTCTATTATATCTAATGGTTTGATCTACTCTTCTAAAATATTACTAAAAGATACAGCAGGAATAAACATGGAACACATGAGTAGGAAAGATGATGGGAGAGGAGACAATAAAGGACTAGATGTCAACGAAGTTGGGAAGATGAAAAGCACATGAAGAGGGAAGTGACCTGGACAAGTGGAGGAAGCAAAACAAACCTGGAGCTGAAGAGGGAAATGTCTGTGAGAAGCAAGGAGGTTTTTCTTCATTTAACCCAGAATGTCTGAGGATTTTTGAGGTACTGGATACTGAGGAAGAATAAAGATAAGGGCATAGATTCAGATTTGGGCATAGATTTCCATAATAGACATAGAGACCTCAGGGTCCCTGGACAGCTAGACTCCTCATCTACTCTGTGGGAGACTGGAATTTTATTATTTAGAGAAACTGTCCCTGAGATGGTCTGGACTCAGAAATACCAGGCACAATGAAAAGCAGGAGCAAAATATCATATAAGAAAATGAAAAGAGTATACAAAAGTATGAATCCTAAAAGGTAAAGTCTCCAGCCCACTTCTTTTCCACTATTCTATCAACAGCCAGATGTGAAACCATCTCCCCAAGTATTAAAACAATTTTCTTTCGAGAAGCAAAGAGCCTGAGAAAAAGGCCTACAGAACTCATGCTTCAGGCTTCCACATGTAACAAAAACCTATTTGCCCAACATTAAAGAAATATTATCACTCAACATTAAAGAAAATAAGCTCACTCACACATGTACAGTCTCTTGTCAGCTCTTTAGCCTTGGTTTTCAATATCTGAGAAAGCCAAGGATCACTAAACATTTGAGAAATTCTCCAAAATGAAATAAAGGGGCCGGAACACATAAACAGAAAAGAAGAATTCAGAAGAGTCAGAGTCAGTATGGGAGGAAGAAAGGCTACCTTAAAACCTATAATTAATATGTGTAAACAAAAAAAGAATAAATATGCACTTATGAAGTACAAATAGGATGTTATGTTATGGAAAAAATCAGAGAATATGAAAGTGATTTTGAAAATTAAATATGTGGATGAAGAGATTAGAAATACAATTGAATACAGAATATAAAGTTGAGAACATCCTGCGGAGAATAACAAACACACAAGCAAACCAAGAGCTGTGCAATGGAAAAGTGAGATAAAGAAAGACTTTTGACAATCAATTCATTAAGTTCAACATTGGAAACTAGGAGTTCCAGAAAGAGAAGTTTCAGAAAGAGATGAAATGGAAGAAATGTACGAGGAAATTTTTCCAACACAGGGACAGGACATCAAGAGTAAAGGGGCCTGATTCCTGCTCAGTTCTCTGAATAGAAAGGATGCCACCAGGGCATGTGATCACACATTTTCAAAAAATGGGAACAAAGAGAAGATCCCAGAATCTTCTGGAGAGATAGGACCTGTTCCTGAGATGGTACATTTACAAAGTCTTAGTCATCTGACTCATATCTGACTTTCAATATCACCATTAAAGGTCCCAAGGGATTGACACATTGCCTTCAGAATTCTGAATGAATTCATTCTAGAATTGTATGCTCAGTCAAACTACTAAGCAAGTATGAGAGCAGAATAAAGGAAATTTCAAATATGCAGCTCTAAAATTTTACTCTTTTTAAGGCAGGAACTGAAGTAAGTATTCCACAAAAATTAAGAATATATTTATGAAAGGGAGATATTGGAGCCAAGAAAGAGAGAAGAAATACAGGAGACCTGTGGAGGGGTTTTTAGAAGAACAGTCTAGCTTGGAGCAAGAAACTGGATGACTGACGAATACAGAGATGTAATTGAAAGACAATATGTTTGAGTGTTTTGGAACAATTATTGCGAGGCATTTGATTCATCTGTTAAAGCATTGGGGAAAATGGGGATAACTATGTATAAAATTAAACAAACTATTAAAATGAAGCAATTATTAACTCCAGGAATAACAAAGGGTCATGTGAGGGAAAAAAATATCAGAGCACTCTAATGGCCCAAATGTAAACATGCACATAGTCATTGTAATGCAAACACTTTCGATTTAACAAAAGATTTCAATACAGCTGAATTAGAGGGAGGTAGAAGAGAAAATTGTGGTAGTGATGAGGGAAGAAAGATATAAAGAAGGTAAAGTCTCCACTGCAAAACTGGGAAATAAATAAATGATGTCTAAAATCAAGACAGTGGTATAAACACATGTAGATAAATAGAAGAAGCATCTGCAAGGGTTACAAGTTGCTGGCTTTCTGGCATGAAGCCGTGAGAAAAAGATTAGGGCAAGACACAGTGTTTTCTTTTTTTTTTTTTTTCTTTAAACACAGAAACCTATAAAGATGGAATAAACCAATTATCTACATTTACTACATGTAATATTAATTACTGTTAATATGTAGCCTTATTTTCTTCCAGATTTTTTTCAGGGGGGCATATGGGTAGTAAACTTTAAAATTTCCCTCAGTTGTCATTGTTTAAAGAATGGTAATGCTCATTAAATATACTTAATGCAGAAATGTACAAAGAAGTAAATAAAAGCCACTTCCAAATTCTACTATCCAAAATTACTGCCATTACACTAGGTAAAACAATTCCAGATGTTATTATATAGCTATAAACAGATAAGGATGGAAATAATAAGGAGGAAATAATAAGAAAATAATAAGGAGGATCACATTGCTTTTCACTACTATTTTTAATAGCAAAGTATTAAATTTAATTTTACTTTAATAGTAAAAGAAAACTGAAGCAAAATGAAAGAAATTGTTGATTTTCAAATAAGTGGTTCCTCACCATGAGACACAGAACTCTCTAACCTTGAAAGGGTGGGAGAGGGGATATGAAAAACAGTAAGAGTTGGAGTCATTACTGTTTTATTACATATTTCAATATTAGACAATATCAGTAGCCTCCTGCTTAGAAATCTGAGAATATCTTCCTTGCCCACAGTTTTTCATTATCTTTATACTACTAATTTTACATTGTTCTGATTAATAACACTCACATTTTGTTCTATAGCAATAGTTCCCTCAGTTGTTTAGTCTTAATTCTATATTTAAATGGATTCAAACACCATCAGTCCTTTTTATTACAGCTTCTCAATTCCCAAGTTCTTTATTTTGATTTATCTCTTAATTAGCTAGAATTCTTTGTCAAGCATCTTTTCAAGGACTTAAGAGTGCCATATTCCATGAGTTCTTTTATGTTTGAGAATGCCTGCTTATTGCCTTTTTCTCTATTGACATCTTAGCTTTCTTTCTTTCTTGTAAAACTTTGTTGTAATACAGGAGACCTGTGAAGGGGTTTTTAGAACAGTCTAGCTTGGAGACTGTTCTTGGAGAAATAGCACCAATTGTATCTGGCATTGAGCGTTGCTGTGAAGAAATCTGAGAACTGGCTGCTTTCTAAGCCATAGTAGGTGATCAGCTTCACCTACTTATATGTATAAAGAATTTGTTTTTAATCCTGGAACTTCAGCACCTCAGTTATGATATGTGTCTATGTTGAATATTCCATATAAAAATTCCTGGGGTATTTTGCATGCTTTCAATCTCAATGTTAATTTTTTTCTTTACCAAAGAGAAATTTGTACATATTATATGCATTCATTCATATATTTATTAAGTATCTGTGCACCAGGAACTAGACTGTTGGATATATTATTGCACAAAACAGACTAGAAAAACACTGTTGTAGCTTGTTCGTGAAGGTGTGAAGGAAGGAGAAGAAGTAAACAAGAAACATAGGAAAGAGGTAATTACACATGACACAGTGTGATAGAAGGTGCCAAGTGCTATGAGGGAAAAAAGAAAAGCAGAACAGTCAAAGGAAGACTGAGACTGGGAAGTGGGAGAGTAGAAAGCGAGGCAATCATGAAAGACATCCTTAAAAGGTGATATTTGAGCAATTAATTAAAGAAGTGAAAAAATGAGCCATGAAGAGCTCTTGAGGAAGAGTGTTAGAGCCAGAGGGAGCAGCCAATGCAAACGCTTTAAGGTTAGAGCACATCAGTTTGTTTGATAAATGATAAAAGTAAGGAGCTTGTGTGCTGGACTAGAGAGAGGGAAGCAAAAAGTTGTGTGTGTTAAGATCATGGAGGTAATGGTGGCCAGATATTCTAGTTGTTGTAGGCCATTAAAAGGTTTTACCTCTGAGTTTCATGGTTTTAGCCAAAGGCATGATCTGACTAAAATTTTTAAAGAATTACTTTGGCTATTTTGCTGAGTGTTGAGTGTTGAGTGTTGAGTGCATGTGGACAACAGTAACAGCAGGGAGACCAATTAGGAGACTATTGCAATAATATAGGTAAGATATTTTTACTATGTATTTGTGCTCTTTCTAGGTATTAGGGAAAATGTTCTGTGAAAAAGTCATCCAAAGCCAAATGTATGTATATTTTTTAACTAAGTATATATGTCACTTTTCTGAAAGTAAAAATAAAATAATAAAAGACCAAGAATAGCCAACACAACAGTGAAGAAGAAGAAAGTTGGAAGACTGACACTACCCAGATTCAAGACTTACTACAAAGCTACAGTGAGCAAGACAATGTGATATTGGTGAAAGAATAGACAAATAAATAAATGAAACAGAATCAAGAGCCCAGAAATAGACCCATATACATATAGTCAACTGATTTTCAACAAAGGGAAAAAGGCAATACAATGGAGCAAAGACAGTCTTTTTAGCAAATGTCACTACAACAGCAAAATGGAAAACAATAAAAATTTTAGAATATAACATAGGAGAAAATCTAGATAACCTTGGGTATGGCAATGGCTTTTTAGATGCGACACCAAAGGCATGATCCATGAAAGAAAAAATTGATAAGCTAGACTTTAGTAAAATTAAAATGTTCTGCTCTGCAAATACATTGTCAAGAGAATAAAAAGACAAACCATAAACTGTGGGAAAATATTTGCAAAAGACATGTCTGATAAGGGACTGTTATCCAAAATATACAAAAACATCCTAAAACTCAACAAACAAATGATTAAAAAATGAGCCAAGACCTTAACAGACACCTCACCAAAATGTCAAATAGGCATATGAAAAGATGGCTCCGATGTATATGTCATTAGGGAAATGCAAATTAAAACAACAATAAGATACTACTACATACTTATTGGAATGGCCAAAATCCATAACATGACAACAACAAATGTTAGCAAGAATGTGAAACAACAGGGACTTTGACTTCTTGCTGGTGGGAGTACAAAATGGTACAGCCATTTTGGAAGACAGTTTAGTGGTTTCTTAAAATACTAAACATACTCTTACCATATGATCTAGCAATTGTACTCTTTAGTATTTGTTTACCCAAAGGAGTTAAAAACTTATGTTCATACAAAAACCTCCACAGAGATGTTTGTATCAGCTTTATTCATAATTGCCAAAGCTTGAAAACAACCAAGATGTCTTTCAGAAGGTAGATAGATAAACTGTGGTGCATCCAAACAATGGATTATTAGCACTAAAAAGAAGTGAACTATCAATCCATGGAAAAAAATGGAGGAAATGTAAATGCATCTTACTAAGTGAAAGAAGTCAATTTGAAAAGACTTCATACTATAATGATTCCAATTATAGACATACTGGAAAAAGCAAAACTGCATAGAGAGGAAAAAGATCATTGGTTGCTAGGGTTTAACAGGGGAAGAAAGGATGAACACACAAAACATAGAAGATTTTTAGGGCAGTGAAAAGACCCTATATGATACTATCATGATGGAAACATGTCATTAATATTTGTCCAAACCCATAGAATGTACAACACCAAGGGCAGACCCTTATGTATCACCCTATGAATTTGGGGTGATAATGATGTGTCAATGTAGGTTCATCAATTGTAATAAATGCAGCACTCTGATGGAAGATGTTGATAATAAGGGACACTATTCATGGGTGGGAATAGGAGGTATATGGAAAATATCTGTATCTTTCACTCATTTTTACTGTGACCCTAAAACTGCTTTTAAAATTTGTCATTAAAATAACATTAATAATTATATCTTTTAAAAGATAGATGAAAACAGCCTCAATGTGAAGCTTTTTTTCTGTTGGAAACTATCCAGTGAGATAAATCAGACAACTTGAGTCAAACTTACACCAAAATCTCAAGGAGAACATAAAGATAAATTTAATGCTTCAAAGTACATTGTCATTCACTAGAGACAGAGAATATTATTGAAAAGAATTTTCTTTTATTTCATTACTAATGGGACTCCTCCTATATGGTTTTATCATCTCCAATCAAGTGTCAGCTATTATTTCTCTAGATTAGAGTCCTTTTCAGTTCCTTCAGACTTCTTGGGCAAATGCCATAGAGGTTAAAAGAATTTTCTTTCATTCAGTTTGACTGTTATGCACAGAACTTTCTGTATATGTATTACTATTCAATCAAATATCTTTAATCTAGTTGGCTTGAAAGACAATTTGGCATGGGAATTTCCTTACTCTCTTTCCTGCTAAGACACCAGCCACCCTCTTTTGTCCTGTGCTCATCAAGAGATCCCATGATATATCTAACTTCCTAGGCCAGCCAAAAGAAACCCATGATTCATAGAAAGATAAGAAGGAGCCTGCTGGATTCACACCTGCCAGTAGCTCAGTGGAGTCAACCTAGGATTCATCCTCCCCAGGGAAGCAGGGAGCCACCAAGGCAGATAGAAATCTTGATCATCCAGTTGATCCATTCCCCCTCAATCAAAGCACACCTGTTTTGCCCGAAAAGTTAAATCTAAATTACCATCATGGTCAAACGTGTAGTTTCACTTCCACTGCCGCTCTTCCACCTGCACTGCCAAAACAACTCCATGCTGCTTATTGATACTTAAACTCCCTTTAACTGGGGCAAGAGTGAGAGAAATAATTATTCTTCTTCCACCAGAGGGAAAAAAAAATGACAGATTAAGCACCCAGTCAAGGTAAAATGTTTACTATCAAAGATTTTACTTTAATCAAAAAAGTATAAGTTAACTGGGGCAATTAAAGTACATAGGTGTTGGAGTAATCATTAGAAAAGAAAAAGGACAGAAAAAGCTGAAGCCCATAAGATAAACTGCACCGTTTTCCTTGAAGGGAACACAGTCCTTGACTTGCACTTGCTTGGAACAATAAGAGTTCCAGGCAAAAGTATTTTGGTAAGATAGGCCTAGAGGTACAGATGCCTAAGTTTTCTTCCAAATCTAGGTTTGCAATATCAGCCAAGTCAGTCATTTTAATAATATGAAAGAGGAGGGGGAGGAAAGGAAAAGGGGAAGAGGAGAAAACAGTGACAGCAGCAGCTAGAATTGGGAGTCAGCTTCCACAAATTTGAAGAAGAAAGCGGATTTGGCTCATGTAGGGACATGGTATGTACCTCCTATATTCCTATATTACTCATCTTTCAGTAGTATAAGTATTGCAATAATCCATTTTCACCAGCTATTCATTATTTCCTGTAATGACATTTCTTGAAGCATCATGCAGGAGACACTCTCACGGCACATATACCACTGTTTATGGAAAGCTCTGAATTTTCTTCAGTGTGGCTTGTTGCCTGTACCCAAGAAAATACTTGGGTAACAGCATTATCTAAAGGGAATTTAAGAATGATGGGGATAGAAAATAAAAGTAACCAGTATCATAGATGCCATTCAATAATTTAACTAGTGACATAGGGCTCGTGCAATGTGCAAGATTAGAAGTAAGCTGGCCGGGTGTGGTGGCTCACGCCTGTAATCCTAGCACTGTGGGAGGACAAGGTGGGCGGTTTGCCTGAGCTCAAGAGTTCGAGACCAGCCTGGGTAATAACGGTGAAACCCCATCTCTACTAAAATACAAAATAATTAGGCGGGCATGGTGGCATGCGCCTGTAGTCCCAGGTACTCGGGAGGCTGAGGCAGGAGAATTGCTTGAACCTGGGAGGTGGAGGTTGCAGTGAGCCGAGATAGCACCACTGCACTCCAG
>NW_016809607.1:969146-985000 GCF_001698545.2 Rhinopithecus bieti
AAAAAAAAAAAAAAAAAAAAAAGAAGAAGAAGAAGAAGTAAGCTAATCTCACATCTCACCTCTAATCTTAGCTCCCTGAGTGATTCTTGCATGGGATATTTCCAACTTCATTCAGTTTCCTGGAAGTAATTATTTTAATCCCTAAAATAGAGATAAAAATGGGAAACCACCTCCTCTGCAAATTCACACATCATGAACTGTTGTCTAAAAAATTACGTTTAAATGCAATTTTAAAATATAAATTTCTAATTAATTGGCAATATTAAGTACCATTCAGTGTCCCATTTATTTTACATGATGAAAAAATAAGAAATTGGAAATTCTTCTGCCCATTAATTAAGCAGCCTAGTGACACAGATCACTTAACTAAATGTAGTCCTGTTCCTAGACACCAAGCAGGTACCTCAGTAGCCTGAACTAGCCAGTGTATCACCTTAAATGCAAATTCCAACATACAATATCTTTCACATTTGACCCACTTTTTACAAGATTCCTCATATGCAGAGGGATGGCATTCCCTTATCACTGTCATCATTATCTAAAAGCTTTTGTTAAGCACAGGGCTGTATATGGTGCTCTCCCAGGTCCTGTATAAAGTGAGGTAATATCCAATTTCCTGACCTCTAGAGGCCTTCAGACCAAGACCAAAAATGCTAAAGCAATCAGATAAGATTCAGGTAGCTGAATAAGCTTTAAAGCATTGCATGAATCAAGGGGATGGATAAATGCATAATGTTTTGCATAAGCAAAGGATGAGTGAATGGAAGAGAGGCCTGTAAGAGCTCCTGTCAGTGTTCTGTGCATTTTGACCAAGTGGAGATGTCAGATAAGCAGAATGAGCAAACAAATAAAAAACAACCAGATTTCACTTTTCAACACTATTGGTGGGTTCCCTGTTATATAGAACAGTAGTAATTGGCAATTGAAGGGAAGATACAGACACATACTCCATTCTCTAAAGAGGAAATATGAAAAGATTTTTGCTTTACAATGAATCCATAAATTCTTGTAAATTTACAAAATGATGTAGAACAGTTGATTTAAACTAACCCACAGGAAAGACCCCTTTAAAATAAGGCAGAGAGGTATGAGCTACTGAATTATACTAAGAAGCCAGCTTGAAAGGGACTTATTTAATGAAGCTTGTTTTAAATTGTCCATCTCTTGTAAGGATGTGTGCACTTCTCAGAGTCCTTCTGCGACCAGGTTTTGTTTTTGTGAACTTAGTGAATAGGATTTAAACTTCTTAGCTTTTTTTCCTTTTCAAAAACTACAAACGCAATCAGTTTGAGTAGAATCCATTCAATTGGCCTCTGCTTTCTGAATGCAAGAAAGAAGCTACTTTTCCTCCCCTTCATTTCATTCCAGCTGAGCACAGTGCCGCAAACATCTCATGCTGAAATCAGTGCCTTTTTAAAACTTCAAGGGGCTTGAAAGCTCCGAACCTGTTCAGAGGTGAAGTGGCTCCAAGAGATCAGCTCAGACGCACCCTATTTGCACTTCCCTCTACTGTAAAGGATCTCAGTCCTTTATCCACAGGCCTCATTATGAAAGTTCTCTCACTATGAACGCCAGACCAGGGCGGGTCTCCTCTTTGGTATTGCAGCATCACTCTCCATTTCACTCACTGTAAAGAATCCTGGCCACTAGCTGAAGTCTACAGTGAGATCAAGAGAAACCTGGTTCTCTACAGTTGAGGGAGAGAGTTAATTGCTTTCTTCTCCCAGGAGCCCCTCCCAATCCAGCCTGCCTTCCTAGGTACACTGGCTTCTTTTGCTTCTCTCCAAGGGTTATAAGGGTTGCAGAGAAAGGAAGTGCTCTACCTTGGTAGAACTGCCCAGCTGAGTTCAGAGAGTGTGAAAGTAAAAACCTCCCAGCTACATTTTTAAACTCTTATAAAGAAGAAATCATAGACTCCCTAATATCCTTCTGCTGGAAGCCCGTCTTTAGTTTTAGCTTCACTCCTTCTCAACAGGTAGTTAGTTTCTTAAACCAGCAGATTTTCAGAAGAAAAAAATTAAGTAAAACATTCTAAGCATTGTGTTGAAAGGCATCTTATATTAACCGCAATGCAAGTAAAGTGTAGGCTAACTAGTTAACTTTATAATGAGATGCATCTGGTGGCTCAGGACTTATTCTTCCACAAATAAGCGCTGGTACACGATGTTTTGCTCTTTCCTCATTCAGTCTCCACAGTAGTGATGGATCATTCAAGCTCTGTGAATGAGAATGTGGTCTGAGAATTCCTAAAGAAGAGTATACTTTTTAAAGGTTTACTTAGTGAGATTTCTTCTTCTGGTGCCAAAATAACTACCAACTGTTTAGCTTACCACTTAAGGAGTCATATTAATTCTTGCAGGTAATTAAAGTAACCTCTAATACTAATGGATGCCTAATAAAATAATTATATTTTCCCCATACTTAACTCTAACAATAGGCACTGGCCCCAAGTAAGGTTTATTTAGCAGAATCTTCCACTTGGATTTCTGGTTTGGCCAAGCATTGATGATGATGCTATCTCCACAGGTCTTTGCAGGCACCTGCTAGCATTGTTTTAAATCATTTTACAAATTTGTACTCCCAAATCCAGGTGAATTTTTAGTTATAGCTCCAGATAATATCGACTGAATCTAACTCTACAAGAAGCAAAGCTAGTTACTGAAACACTGATAGAGGCGTCTTTAAAAAATGTTTATGTGATACCTCTTAAAAGCAGAAATGTTTAAGGACCTATCAAAGGTTTCAAATATAAGGTTGTTCTCTAAACTCTTTGTTCAATATAGGTATTTGCTCATCTTAAAATTCGTAATAAATGTTTTGTTTCAAATACCCAGGACAATGACCTGACTTTGTATTTAGGAGAGAAAGGAGTCATTGTGAATGTTCAAGGACTAAGCCTAAAATATTCTGAGTATGCACCAACCCAAGGCCTCCAGAAGAATTTGTATTTGAATGAATATTATCTCTCCACAATTAGGTGGTTTATCTCATACTTCATCTCATATTTAATATTTCATATATTAAACACTTTCACTGAAAGTGGATTTCTACATTTAAGCATAGGTAAATGCAGTTGACATGCAAGTTGATAGTTTATGTAATTTGAAAAAGTACTTAGGGACTCAGGTTCTGGTCACAGTGAGGTGGGTATTTCAGAGGAGCAGGAATTGTCATGTGTGATATGTCTCTCAAGCTTATTTCTCTCTTTCTGTTGAAGTTATCCGGACATAATTTACAAAACTGGATACAAGAGGAAACTTGTATTACAGTTTTAAAGTATACACGGTATAGCAAGGAGATACTTAATATTGACAGGCCAGAGTCAAACAACAACAATATCTCCATTCCCTTTGGTGGCTAAAGATGAACTACAAGATCTAATTTAACTTCTTACACTATCCAAATGTCTGCCAAATTGAATCCCACTCTGTATTCTCATAACTAACATGTATCTCAGATGACCCTCCATGACAAACAGCCTGGGGTTTACTAAAAAATGTAAAATAAGGCTTTTTTTGTTACCCCTAACACTCAAACCTCTTCATCTCCAATTCAGAAGGCTTGAGTTAGTGTATTAAGAAAAATATGAAACATTTCTCTCCACCTCTCTGTTTTGGCATGCACCCAACCCTGACTTGTCACCTAGTGTCACACAGGCTGGGTCCAAAGCACCCAGGAGTCAGGAGGAAAGGAAGCTGTCTCCCTCATGCACCTGGTACTTCTGCTAAAGGGCCTCCTTTCATGTGAATTAGGTAATTGGGACAAGCACTATAGATCACTTTCCAATAAACTCCTTCAGTGGACTTTTCTAAAGTATTTCTAGCAGCGAGAAATTGGCATGGGAATAGTAGACTTCAAAAATCTCATATTTGTTACTCACACGTTGCTTCAACTAATATTTATTGAGCCCCTATTTATTTTCAGGCACTGGACTAGGCACCGAACAGGCAATTTTAAAGACTGAACAAGGTTCCTGCCTCATATAATTTATAATCTAGTAAGGAGGAACAGACATTAAACAAATAAATATACCAAAGAAAACCTTTTAATCTCAAAATATAGCCAATTACATGAAAGAAAAGACTAAGGTGCCACGAAAGAGACTGGGGAGGCAGACCTGATTTAAACTGAAAAGTTAGAGAAGGCCATGATGGAGGGAATATCTAATTTAGTTACCCATAGGTTTGTTTAAGATTCTAGAATTAGTGTCTTCCCCAGTAGCCACTTTGTAACTATACTTCAAGACTATAGTATCTGTAGTATTTAAATAACCCAACCCTGCCTACCTCTTCAGCTTTTTGTCCTGTCTCACCTTGCCTCTGTCTGTACCCTCTGAGACATTGAATTTTCTGGTTGCCCCTCAGAACACTGTGTCACACCTCTGTTCTTAAGATCTGTCATCCCCTGTGACTATGTCTTCCCCCACTTGTTCACTACCTACAATGATTATTCCTCATCTTCCATGGCTCACCTCCAATATAACTGCCTCTGGGAAATCTGATTCTTCCTTCCTCCCCATGCAGGGACTCCATGTGGCTTAGTTCCAGGGGGCATACTCACATTTTATTTCTGTGTACCAAATTTTGTTAAGTATCAGCAATTTCGTATTATTCAATCAACAAGCTATGTGAATGGTAACTGCATGTGCCCTCCATTCATAGAGACGAAAATGTGCGTATCATTTCTGAAGTTATGCATTATGGTGGCTCTGCTTATGGCATGGCCTTCCTGTGTTCCCATAGTTCACGGTATCCTCCTCAAAAATTAATCTTACCATTTGATTTGAAATGATTCTCTTACGCTTTTTCTTCCTCTCTCAAGCTTACTCTCATATTATCAATTAGCAAATAGCCTTTTGTGATAACTCTATAGGTAACTATCACTCATTGAGCCTCTAGCTGAATGTTATAAGAGAGAAACTTACAGAAGTATTATAACTATTACTAAAAAAAGTTTAGTTTTCAGCTATTAAAGATAATTCCCTCATCTCTAATCTTTATATCTACTTTGTTTCAGAATGACTAGGTTATAATTTTAAAAATGATAAGTAACTAGTGTGACTGAGGTCTGCTTCACTTCCCAGCACTTCCCAGTATCAAGTGAATCAATTCCTTTGGAGCTCTTAGCTATGAGGGTTGGGTTACTGCCACTTGCAACCAAAAGAGATATGACCAGTTCTGAAACTAATTCCTGGAAGTTGGCCATCACAAGTGACAGATCCTGAAGTGTAGATATGGATCAGTTGCAGAGAGATTCCCCGGTCCTCTGATGGGAAGTTGACTGACCTCCCTCCACAGTATTACAGCAACTGGTTGAAACTGGGCTATTGAATCCTGGGATTCAGGATGAAACTTCAGGAGTTTTGGTGGGAAAATGTCAAGAGCATCATCATTTATGGGGATTAGAACTGGTGAATAAGATTGAAGAAATTCTGTATAGCCTTAAAACAAAGCAAAACTGAGATGTTCTGCCTCAGAGGTGCTGATTCATCAGCTTAATTAAACTTCTACTCTTACAGATTTTCCTGGAAAGCATAATGTGGTTTTTGGTTTATTTTTGCCTCAGTTTTTAGTCAACAGGCTGTGATCATGCTTGAAATCATGAGGAATACAGAGAAATATAGGGAATATAAGGAATGTTTCCTTAGAGAATGAAAATAAATAAATAAATAGAAATCTTGGAAGCAGAGAATCTGGAATCAAAAATTTCTGTCTCATCCCAAACTTCTGATAAATATTTCCACAGACAGAGACCTCATTAGCGTACTCTAACTTTTATTATAGAAAGTTCTTATATGAAAGCAAAATATGTCTCCCATGACATCAATAAATAGGATCAATTTCTGTCATTGGAACAGTATAACCATGGTTCCATACAACAGCTTACCTGTTTATGCACTTTTTACTTTTTTTTTTTCTTTAGGACTAAGTGAAGTATCCTCTGTGTAGGTTTTTTCTGAAATGGCTAGAGCCATCAGACAGAACTTCATTGAGGATATAGATCCTGAGGGAGGGCACTAGACAAGCAGAGAGGAATGGGTCTCAAACACTGCTTCACATGGAACAAGCATTCAAATATTCATTAGTTGATATGGATGATATCCTGTGGCACAGTTAATACATAGCCCTATGCAACAATAGCAGAGTTAATGCAGTTACCTGGCAGCAAGCATTTCCAAAAACGCCAGCCTTCCTTCTCATTGACTATTGATGACTGCAGCCCAGGGGAAAGTAGTGCATTCATAAACATCAATCAGGCAGGAAAGGTGCCTTCCAGTCTCTTTTAAAGGAGATAATGTATGTGAAAGCTCTTTGTCAACTGTAAAGCAGTATACAAATGTAAAGAATTTTCACTATTGTTTTAAAAGGGAGTTAGAATGGAATTAATGTTGTTGGTTTTAAAGTTTTCTATGTGGCCTACTCAACAGATACCTGCTTCCCTTTCCAACTTCTCTGCATAGACATTCAATGAATTATTTTTAAATAGTGAGGCTCAGGCTCATAATTTTTCTATGTAGGGTAAACTTCTGTTTCCAACTTTTTATAAGAAATTTTCTTTGGTATTTTCTTAATACATATTTTATTTGCAAATTATAGAGATTACAAAGACACATGCCTAGGACGATGAGATGCAATTCATCCTGAATTAACATGAACTTCTAATCCTGTTAAAGGAAAGGGCTTACCATTTGCAGAGTAGCTGTTATATGCTGGAAACTCTTAGGAGTTTTATGTACGTTATCTTAGTTAATCTTCACAACCAACCCCATCCTAATTTACAGACGAGGAAACATTGAAAAACTATCTTGAGATTTCAAAGCAAATAATAGGCAGAACTCAATTCAAACCCAGTTGTCTCATTCCAAATGTTTTGCTGCTTTTATATCTCTAAAGATGTTATATTTGAAATGTGTGAAAGACAGCAAGACTATCACTCTCACAATGATTATTATATATTCCCACAAAAGAATAAATTTTATATTTACTTGTATCTCTTTAGTTGATAAAATGTCATATGCTATTATCTCACCTTTTATTCTAATTATATTATATTTTTACTATAGAAACTTAGAACCTTAGAAGTCTTTCTTACTGTCTTGTCATTGGTAATCTTGATGGGTTTTTTTCTTTTTTAATTAAAATGAAAAGTTGTAAAATATGTAAAAAATTAAAGATTGCCTATTTACAAAATTGAGCAAACATTGGTAAACCTTTAAAATGTATGCATTGTACATTATCTTTAAAACTATGAAGTTGGACTACCACTCCCAGGGAGAAGAAGTAGACATACTTTATTGTCTCTGCTAAGCACAATTTAAAACTCTGGAAATTATATATAAAAGAAGCATAAGACTCTGAAAAGTAGAGAGGAAAAGGCAGGCCTCCTAATGGTCTCAGTACCAAGGAACAACATAGTAATAGTTTACCAGGTTTTCATTTTGCCTCATATACCCCCTATTAAATGCCAGAGGAGTCACCAACCTGAAAACTTCAGCAAGTATAGACAGAAAAAGACACACACACACACACACACACACACAGGCCTGATTTCTCTATCCAAAGGACTAGGAAAGGGGCAGTCTAGCAAGACAGAAAACTTTTGGACAATAACTACTCTCTGCAAACACCACAGAGAAAACTGTGGTTTCACCCCGAATCTCACTAGCAAAAGCTGAGTGGGAAATCTAGACTTCTACCCTAATCAGATTGTAATGAGACTTCTCCCATGGCATTAGTGAAGACCATGTGGTGAGCCTGGAAATTCCAGCCAGAAATTCTAACCAGTGTAATAAGGCAAAAAAAATGGAATAAAAAGCGAACACATTTTTTAAAAGGGAAAATACAAGTCTTCCTATTTTTATTTTATTTATTTTTTATTTTTATATATTTTTTGAGACTGAGTCTCACTCTGTCACCCAGGCTGGAATGTAGTAGTGCAATCTCAGCTCACTGCAACCTCCACCTTTCAGGTTCAAGTGATTCTCGTGCTTCAGCCTCCTAAATAGCTGGAATTACAGGCATATGCACCATATCTGGCTGGTGTTTTGTTTTGTTTTGTTTTGTTTTGTTTGTTTTGTATTTTTAGTAAAGACAGGGTTTAGCCATGTTGCCCGGGATAGTCTCAAACTCCTGGCCTCAAGTGATCCACCAACCTGAGTCACCCCAAAGTGCTGGGATTACAAGCATGAGTCACCATGGCTGGTCTCTCCCTTAGATACATGATTATATCTAAGTAGGAAATTCCAAGGAATCTACCAAAAAAACTTCTAGAATTTATAAGTGAGTTCAGCAAGGCCACAACATACAAGATAAACATAAAAAAATTAATTGTATTTCTATGTAGTATAATATGAAAATATTACATTAAAGATACAAGATTATTTTTAATCACTCAAAAAATGGAGTATTTAGATGTAAATCTGAAACATACACGGGACACTTGTATACTGAAAATGACAAAATACTGTTGAAAGACAGCAAAGATTTAAATAAATGGAGAAACATACCATGTTCATGGATTAGAAGCCTTAACAGAATAAAGGACAATACAACCCAAATTGTATACAGATCTAATGCAATTCTTATCAAAATTCTTATAAGATATTTTGTAGCTATAGATAAAATCATTCTGAAAAGTATTATGAAAGGGCAAAGAAACTAGAATAGCCAAAATAATTTGAAAAAGAATAAAGTAGGAAGAATCAGTTTATGCAATCTCAAGACACATTCCATTACTACAGTTATCAAGCTGTGTGGTATTGGCAAAGGGATACACACATAGATTAAAAGATAACCTGAAAACCGACCACTGCAAATATGCCCAGTTGATTTTTGACAAACATTCAATCACAATTCAATGGAGGCAAGACAGACTTTTTGACAAATAGTGGTGAAAGAATTGAACATACATAAGCACACACATACACACACACACACACACACACGAAAAAACCCTCAAACTAAGTCTCACATCTTAACACAAAATTAACTCCAAAAAGATCACAGACTTAAATGTCAAACGTAAATCTATAAAGCTTCTATTAGAAACACAGGAGAAAAATCTTTAGGATCTAGGGCAAGGCAAAGAGTTATTAAGCTTCATACCCAAAGCACAATTTATAAAAGGAGAAATTGATAAATCGGACTTCATCAAAATTAACAACTATTGTTCTGCCTAAGACCTGTTAAAAAGATGAAAATACAAGCTACAGATAGTAATCCATATATCCATAAAAGAACTAGTAGCCAGAATATATAATGAACCCTCAAAACTCAACAGCAATAAAACAAACAATACAATTAGAAAATGGGCAAAAGACATGAAGAGACATTTCACTGAAGAAAATGCAAAGATGACAAAAGAACACATGAAAAAATGTTCAATCATTAACCATTACGGAATTACAAATTAAAATTACAATGGGATATCTCTACACGTCTAGAAGTATGACTAAAATTAAAATAATGACTAAAATTTAAAAATTCATACCAATATTGACAAGAATGTAGAGAAACTGGGTCTCATAAGTTTCTAGTAGGAATGTAAAATGGTAAGCCATTCTATAAAATAATTTGGTGGGAGAAAAATAGGAGTGGCCAAGAATGCTGTATGAGTGATCTTTGTGATGATAGAACTGTTCTATATCTTAACTATATCAATGTAAATATGCTGGTTGTGACATTATACTCTAGTTTAACAAGATGTTACCTTTTGGGAAAAGTGTGTAAACAATACACACATAGGATTTCTTTGTGTTATGTCTTACAATTTCATGTGAATCTACAATTATCTCAAAATAAAAAGTTTAATTAGAACACAGTATGAAGTGATGTCATATTTTGGATTTTGGGTTTATACAGTGATGGAAATATAGCTGAAGTATTTCAACTCTCAGATCAGCTTTAAATGACACATGTGCTTCCTAGGCTAGGATATAATGGAGAGATAACTATAAGTCAGGAAATGAGACTTCTATCATCAGTAATAAGGATAAAATATTGTTAAAATGTATAGTTTCCTTCAACCAACATGTATCGAGTAGAAGCTATGTGTTTGTGAGTAGGTAAAGATGAGTGTAACACAGCTCCCGGCTTCTAGGAGTTAAGCACCTAATGGTGAACAACAGACACATCAATCCATAGAGACTGCATGCATATCACATCCTGTAGAGAGTGTAGCCAACATTTATTGAGCCTGTGGTTTGTACCAGGTATTACGCTATGATATTTATATTCATTATCTCATTTAATCCTCAAAATAACCCTGAAAGTTTATTTTTTACCCACATTTTAGAAATAGGGAAGCAGATGCCACAGAGGTTATGCGGTTTATCTGGGAAAGGAGTGAAGCAATAATTCAAACCCAGCTCTTAATTCAGAGCAGCCTGTGCACTTAACCATGAGGTCACACTGTCTCTAACAGAAGTCTATACCACATGCCACATATGTCATAGGAGTGCAAGTCTGCCACCATGGTGGCATGGTTTGGGGGTTAAGAGAACAGAAAAGGGTCAGAGAAAGGTGTAAAGGGGAGGTGAAATTTGAACTGTCCCCTGAAGGGTGAGTAGGAATTTTGTTGGATGAATGGGGTAAGGGCCTCCAGGCCTGAAGAATCAGTGTATACTACCAATCTATTTCATGAGGGAAATAATAATGTTCTGAGCAAAGAGAACAGAAAACTCTCAAAGTCTGGGGGCCTATTTTAAGTTGAATTTTATCCCCACCAAAATTCAAATATTTAAGTCTTAACCCCTAACCTTATTTAGAAATTGAACATTGCAGATATATTTAGCTCAGATAAGGTCATTAGGATGGGCTCTAATCCAATATGACTAGGTCCTTATAAAAAGGGAAAATTCAAACAAAGAAACAGACATGTGCACAGGGAGAATGCCACATAAACACAAAGGCAGAGATCAAGGTAATGTATGTCCAAGCCAAGGAACACCAGATATTGCTAGCAAGCCACAGAAGCTGAGAGAGAAACGTGGAATGAATTCTCCCTCGCAGCCCTCAGAAGAACCAGCTCTGCTGAAACCTTGACCTCAGACTTTTAGCCTCCAAAACTGTGAGACAATAAATTTCTGTTGTTTAAGCCATGGAATAAATTTATGTTTAAATTTATTTCTGAAAAAATAAATTTCTGTTGTTTATGGCACTTGGTTATGGCAGCCCTAGCAAACTAATACTGAGGGCAAGCAAATGGATCTTTCTAAAGCAACTCACTCTTACAGAACCATCACTTTCTACATTTTGGAAAGTGAGGGTCCAGAGCAATGGTGTGCTGAACTTGTAGCACCAGCTGGAAATAAGCAATTGTTTAATTTTGTTATTTTGAAAGTAAATTGACACACAAGAGCCATTATTTAAAATAAAATTATGTGAACTTGTAATTAATTTACTTAAAACAAGATAAGCAATATTCAGAACTAATCACTACCTAGTAACTCTGCATTTTACTATGATCTATGCTTTTGAGGCTGTGCTATATACATCCATCATATGTACATAATGGAAATACAGTATAATTCTACTGCATGTCCCTTACCAACTCCACAATCAGGGATATCACATTGGTAGGTTAAAATAAACCCTGGTGGGATAATTTACACCACAAAAATCAGAAAATGCTACAAATTGGAGCTCAGATCACCCTGGAGAGCTGTTTGTTAAATATTTACTAACCTACCCCTGGTCTAAGGAGATTGGTGGGTCATCTAGTATATCATGTGCTTCCTTCCATTGACTCTAGAAATATCTTTCTAGTGTCTCCCAACACCTGTTCTTCAGGTACTTCTGCCTTCTGGATGACATGTGGACCAGCGGATGACTTTGATATCAGTTTGCAGCTTTCCCGGCAAAGCCAGTTTTGTCCTGAGTGAGCCCCATTGCAGACCTTTGCAGACCTTTTGGTGACTCACAGTGTGAATGAGTAAATAAATGAACCCTTCAAAAATTGCTTTCAAATTCTGATCACAATGCTGTTTAACTTTCACAACATATAGCTGGTGGAAAGAACACTGTACTAGTCCATTTTCATGCTGCAGATAAAGACATATCCAAGACTGGGCAGTTTACAAAAGAAAGAGGTTTAACAGCCTTATAATTCCACGAGGCTGGGGAAGCCTCACAACCATAGCAGAAGGCAAGGAGAAGCAAGTCACATTTTAAATGGAGGGCAGCAAGCAAAGACAGAGCTTAGGCAGGGAAACTCAATCTTACAGAACCATCAGAACTTATGAGACTTATTCACTATCATGAGAACAGTATGGGAAAAACCTGCCCTATGATTCAGTTACCTCCCACCAGATCTCTCCCACAAAACATGTGGGAATTCAAGATGAGATTTGGGTGAGGACACAGCCAAACCATATAATTCTGCCCCCAACCCCTGCCAAATCTCATATCCTCACATTTCAAAATCCATCATGCTTTCCCAACAGTCCCCCAAAGTTTTAACTCATTTCAGCACTAATTCAAAAGTTCACAGTCCAAAGTCTCACCTGAAACAAGGTAAGTCCCTTCTGCTTATAAGCCTGTAAAATCAAAAGCAAGTTAGTTACTTCCTAGATACACTGGGTGTACAGGCATTGAGTAAATACAGCCATTCCAAATGGGAGAAATTGGCCAAAACAAAGGGGCTACAAGCCCCATGCAAGTTCAAAATTCAGCAGAGTAGTCAAATCTTAAAGCTCTAAAATGATCTCCTTTGACTCCATATCTCACATTCAGGACATGCTGATGCAAGAGGTGGGCTCCCAGGGGCTTGGGCAGCTTTACCCCAGTGGCTTTGCAGGGTACAGCCTCCCTCCCAGCTGCTTTCATGGGCTTGTATTGAGTGTCTGTGGCTTTCCCAGGCACATGGTGCAAGCTGTCAGTAGATCTACCATTCTGGGGTCTGGAGGATGGTGGCCCTCTTCTAATAGCTCCACTAGGTGGTGCCCCAGTAGGGACTCTTTGTGGGGGCTCCAGACCCACATTTCCCTTCTGCACTACCCTAGCAGAGGTTCTCCATGAGGGCCCCACCCCTGCAGCAAACTTCTGCTGGGTACCCAGGCATTTCCATACATCTCCTGAAATCTAGGCAGAGGTTCCCAAACACCAGTTCTTGACTTCTGTGCACTCACAGGCTCAACACCATGTGGAAGCTGCCAAGGCTTGGGGCTTCTACCCTCTGAAGCAACAGCCCAAGCTGTACCTTGTCCCCTATTAGTCATAGCTGGAAGGACTGGGAATCTGGGCATCAAGGCCCTAGGCTGCACAAAGCTGGGAACCCTGGACCCGGCCCACAAAACCATTTTGTCCTTCTAAACCTCAGGGCCTGTGATGGGAGGGACTGCCACAAAGGTCTCTGACACGCCCTGGAGACATTTTCCCCATTGTCTTGGTGATTAACATTCAGCTCCTCATTACTTATGCAAATTTTGGCAGCCAACTTGAATTTCTTCTCAGAAAATAGGATTCTACTGCATTGTCAGTCTGCAAATTTTCCAAACTTTTATGCTCTTTCTCTTTTTTAAAACTGAATGCCTTTAACAGCACCTATGTCACCTCTTGAATGCTTTGCTGCTTAGGAATTTCTTCCACCAGATACCCTAAATCGTCTCTCTGAAGTTCAAAGTTCAACAAATCTCTAGGGCAGGGTCAAAATGCTGTCAGTCTATTTGCTAAAACACAATAAGAGTCACCTTTGCTCCAGTTCCCAGTGAGTTCCTCATTTCCATCTGAGACCACCTCAGCTTGGATTTCATTGTCCATATCATTATCAGCATTTTGGTCAAAGCCATTCAACAAATCTCTAGGGAGCTCCCAACTTTCCCACATTTTCCTGTCTTTTTCTGAGCCCTCCGAACCTTTTCCTATTACCAAGTTCCAAAGTTGCTTCCACATTTTCAGGTATCTTTTCAGCAGCACCCCACCCCTGGTACCAATTTATTGTATTCATCTGTTTCATGCTGCAGATAAAGACATACCCAAGACTGGGCAATTTACAACAGAAAGAAGTTTAATGGGCTTACAGTCCACATGGCTAGAGAAGCCTCACAATCATCACAGAAAGCAAGAAGGAGCAAGTTATGTCTTACATGTATGGCAGCAGGCAAAGAGAAAGAGCTTGTGCAGGGAAACTCCCCCTTATAGAACTATAAGATCTCATGAGACTTATTCACAATCATGAGAACAGCATGGGACAGGCCTGCCTCTATGATTCAATCACCGCCCACTGGTTCCCTTCCACAACACATGGGAATTCAAGGTGAGATTTGAGTGTGGACACAGCCAAACCATATCAAACACTATTTATGACTCATAAGATGCCAATTTTATTCCTGGGATTCTGAGAACAACTCTTCTGTATCTCAAATTCCCTTCTGATTAAAAGAGTCACTTAATCCTCCTCCTCACTAACCAATTACGAGAGCAAAAGGTTTCATTTTTGTGAAGGCACTTTAAAAAAAAGTGCTGCCATGCAAACATATGGCAGATTAGTATTATTATAGTAAGCTTCAAATTCTTGAACACACACCATGTATGTTCCCAAGAAACAAGATATATGATTGTGATAACTTGCATTGGAAATTAGTAAAAAAATAGAAGATGCCATAATGTAAAATATTTTAGTGTACTTCTTATGTATAGCTGATTCATTTTTGAACAGTGACTCTAAAATGATCTTATTAAATCTTGTATGAATACAATTATTAAATAATAATATGGATATAAGCTAACAGAAAAATAATTGGGTGACTGTAGGAACATTGAAATGTAAACCCTTAGATGCAGAGAACAAGCTTCGTGATAATTATATTTGCCATTAAATGATAACATCCAATTGTTATCTAATCTTCAGGCTACAAATAAGCATGTAATACTGAAAATACATTCTAATTACATGCCTGTTTGTCCCCTGTAAAAGTAATAAGATGAAGTACAAGCAGTGCTGCAAATTCCAATGAACAATTGTATTCAGATTCTAATGAAAGATGCCAGGTGAAGCTTATGGCTTGATATTCCCCTATTTCTATGTTCAGTACCAACGATTTTACCACTTAGTTCCAGATGTCAAAGTTTGTATTTCAACATTGCTATCATTATTTTACACTATTGTTACATAATGAGAACTGACCTAAAACTTTACTGGGGTCTGAATAAATCTTATTTGGAAATTGAAGCAAAACATATATTTGTCTAATAGAGTTCAAATAAAGAAAAATGACTAATTCCTCCACCTTAAATAATTGGGAGATAATTTTATCATCTTGACTCCTCTACTTAAGCATTTATCTAAAGCCACAGTTCCTTTTTATTTTGGCCTCAACGTAAAAGTGCATCTTCTAATTGAACTTCTGTGTTTGAATGTTCAAATATTCAGTACTTGGCATAGAACTTAGTAAATGTTTTGAGTGGATGGATGGAAGGATGGATGGATGAAGAGTTAATGAATAGTTTATAACCTCTATTTTCTGCAAGTAAATGAAGTCAAATATGTTTGCCTAATTTTTTCATTGAGTTAATAAGTCATTTTTTTTATTATACTTTAAGTTTTAGGGTACATGTGCATAACGTGCAGGTTTGTTACATATGTATACTTGTGCCATGTTGGTGTGCTGCACCCATCAACTCGTCAGCACACATCAATTCGTCATTTATATCAGGTATAACTCCCAATGCAATCCGTCCCCCCTCCCCCCTCCCCATGATAGGCCCTGATGTGTGATGTTCCCCTTCCCGAGTCCAAGTGATCTCATTGTTCAGTTCCCACCTATGAGTGAGAACATGCGGTGTTTGGTTTTCTCTTCTTGTGATAGTTTGCTAAGAATGATGGTTTCCAGCTGCATCCATGTCCCTACAAAGGAC
>NW_016809607.1:989226-1040640 GCF_001698545.2 Rhinopithecus bieti
GGCACTCCCTAGTGAGATGACCCCAGTACCTCAGTTGAAAATGCAGAAATCACCGGTCTTCTGTGTCGCTCGCGCTGGGAGTTGGAGACTGGAGCTGTTCCTATTCGGCCATCTTGCTCCGCCCCAATAAATCATTTTAGTGACTTTTCTACACAGAATAGATGTGCTATATTATGAAGTCCTAGAACATTGAATTGTATAAAGCATTATGATTTCATTTATCTTAATAGAGAACTCTTACTCTTATGATTTTAAGGCCATACATGTTTATATAATAATACCTATCAAGCGAACTAGGAGGTGATCAAGAAAAAATAATATTAAAGATTAAGGCAAAGGGTAAGCCAGAGGGCAGAGAGGAAGCTCCCAGGTTGGCTGGTTGATGATTTATGGCCTTAAAATTTATATTTTGTGTACTTCCTCTATGCTGTAGAAATGAAAATTCTAAATCAATTACAATCATTCTGTACCACATTATATTTTTCTACCTTCAAAAAACAATAATTGCTAATACCTACTGAGGATACCTTTTTGGTGTCTACATCTATAGATGAAGAAGGGTAAGGGATATATGCAATGGCTTTCCCAAGGTTGGACAACTGCTGGAGCAGGGACTTGAACTGGGAGCTGATGGAAGGCACATGCTGACCTTCAATGCCTTTTAGGCGATGACACTGCCAAAGCCCACAGTAGTTCTAAACTCTCTGCCTTTCCATGTATCTCTTCCAGCTACAATTGCTTTCTCTTCATCCCCAGTGACTTAGGATCCTGCTCAAGTTCTCTCCTTCCCACAGGATTCTTACCCTTCCTGCCTTTATGTCCTAGAGTATGAAAACTCTACACATACCATGTAATTCCATTTAAACAACTCAGTTCGGTTCTCCACTTCTTGAGGCAAGAAATTTTTTCTGATAATTCCCTTTTTACCATCCCCACCCTCTACCCCCACACCTACCACATACAGAAATAGAAAGCCACTATTTGTTAATACAGTGATATCCTTGGAGTTCATAAAAGAACTCAGAAATAATTGGTATGCTTTCAGCATTTAAAATACTGTTACTTTGCAGATGTCATGGTTAACAGAAGCAGATTAAATCTAGAATATGTTTTTGTAGAACACGCACCCCAAAATCTAAAGAATCACTTATCACAGAACTTCCAAATACTAAAGAGTGTGAATGAAGATGTGGCTCACTTGATCCTCAATTTTTTTTTAATTCTTCAGTGTCCTGCCTTTCCCAGAAGACGAAGAGACTTAAATGTGTTGTTAGTTATCCTGATAGATTCTCCTCATCCTGTGTTCCTGACACACGGCAGGGGGTGACTGTTCTGTTTCTGGGGCACAGTATATCCAGGATAGAATTCTAATCATACCAAGTCCCACATAATAACTAGTCTTTGAGGGAATATTTCCTTCCATATATTTATTTTTATTTGTTCCATTCTCTTTCACACCAGAAAAAGATTTAAGGAATCCGAGGCAGGTTTTTGTTTTGTTTCGTTTTGGTTTGGTTTGGTTTGGTTTGGTTTTTTGAGACGGAGTCTCGCTCTGCTGCCCAGGGTGGAGTCCAGTGGCGCAATCTCGGCTCACTGCAAGCTCCGCCTCCCAGATTCATGCCATTCTCCTGCCTCAGCCCCCCGAGTAGCAGGCACTACAGGCACCCGCCACCACGCCTGGCTAATTTTTTGTATTTTTAATAGAGATGGGGTTTCACTGTGTTAGCCAGGATGGTCTCGATCTCCTGACCTCGTGATCTGTCCGCCTCGGCCTCCCAAAGTGCTGGGATTACAGGCATGAGCCACTGCGCCCAGCCACCAGGCTGTTTTAAAATATCCCTGTGTCAAGTTGGTGACAAAAGAAAAACCTAAATTTAAAAAAAGAAAAAAGAAAGAAAGAGAAAGAGAAGGAAGGAAGGAAGGAAGGAAGGAAGGAAGGAAGGAAGGAAGGAAGGAAGGAAGGAAGGAAGGAAGGAAAGGCAAGCATTTGTCATGTCAGGCACCTCCTTCAAGGTTTGCAAAACAAAGTTTGGATAAAATAAAGTGCCTAGATTTGCTCTTTACAAAAGTATCCAAAACACTTTAAAGAATGGCTCCTCTTTACCTCTCTCTCTCTACTTGCCTTCTCTTTCCTTCTTTCTCTCCCTCTTCCTCTCCCTTTCTCTCTGTCTCTCCTCTCTCTCTTCCAAAAAGTAACCACTACACATTTGATATCTTATTTGGTTTACTGGATGTTCTGTATCTAAATCTGAATTTTGCTTACAATAGAAATAAATGTTAACTCCTTTCCTCTAACCACCTCCTTGGAATTACATTTGCTGTTAGATTGTACACTTACTGACTCCAGAATTTACTGATCCAAATTTTCGTCTGTGTTTTATTTGTCTCTTCCTTCCTCTCACATTTATCATCATTTTCTGCTTGTATATCTGTCCATTTGTCTTTCTTTCCTTTAATTTCTGTTCCATGGTCCCCAGATAAAAAATGAAATATTCGGTTTGTCAAGCGTATATCATTGTTTAAATGCCTGGAGATGATGGGTTAAACAGACCAATCAATGAAACAAACCTCCAGTGCACTGCAGGGGCTGCAAAGGATGTTCCCTTTGGCTTTTTAAGACCTAACAAGTCAATAATCTATTAATATCACATTCTGCCAGTCACCTCTACACAATTCACCTGTGACTTCTTAGGACAAAACTTTACAGCTGATGGTGAATTAAACAGAAAAATGTTTGTGGCAAAATTCAAACTAAAAATAAAACTAAATAAATTGAAAAGTGAAATGGAAAGAATAATTACATGATTATAACCATAAGATGCACCACAATTATTACAGCTATGCCATGAATATTATGAACACATAAAATAACCCAAATTTTTAGGTAATGGATCATTTATTTTACTATTTTTTAGTATATTGCCCAGAGGGTATGCTATACCCGAAGAGTTAAATGCCCACCACATGAAAAAGTAGGATCCTTGCACATTGGAGAGTTTACATTGAAAGAGATAATCAGACAGACAAAAGTATGTTTTAGATTAATTTTTTCCATTTATATAATGAAAGTTCAAAACTTAATAGTTTAAATATCAAAGAAAATACGTCTGGAAAGCATTGTTTATTATGTATAGAGCTAAGTTGTTGAATATATGTATCTGATAGTCGTTTATATTTATAAAATCATTTATACATGTATATGTAATGTACTAGGGATGACAGCCATCCGAGTTACAAAATTGACAATTTACTTTCAGATGATTCACATTTTCAATCTCTCATATGTTTGTTCCTATTTCCGAAGTAAGAAAAAAAAATTATACTGAAATATTTTAATACTCCAAGCATTTTCCAAATATTAACTCAGTAATTCCAAAATTTATTTTTATATCATTACTTTAAATGAAATAGAAATGTACAGGACAATTAGTTCATTTCCTAGAAATAAAATTCTTCACTCTAATAAATTTAAAGATCGAATTTGTTCTGCAAAATTAGATGAATTCCCTAGTCTTTGGTATAACCCTTCCCAAACAAGACTACTCCTAACATCATGGTCAAAGGCACAGTTTTGATATTCGACAGATTCCATTATAAATCCTGGCTCTATTATTTAGAGTTAAGTGACCTTGTTTTTTTAATCTCCATGTGTAAAATAAAGATATTTACCTCTACCTCAGTGAGTTTGAAGAAGATTAAATGATGTGCTGTCTCACGTTGAACGTAGAGCTCATTGTCCAGTACCAGACACAGTGTAAGCACTTAATAAATGAAAAAGAAAATGTAGTTCATTCAACTGACCCCAGCTATGCAAAGACTAGATCTGGGCCTAATTGCTCAAATACTGTTTTTTTTTTGGTTTACCATTTTTGTTTTTTTTTTGTTTGTTTTTTTTTTGGTTTTTTTTTTTTTTTTTGAGACAGGGTCTGACTCTATTGCCCAGGCTTGAGTGTAGTGATGCAAACATGGCTCACTGCAGCCTTGACCTCCCGGGTTCAAGCCATCCTACCACTTCAGCCTCTCAAGTAGCTGGGACTACAGGCACACATCACCATGCCTGGCTAATTTTTGTATTTTTTTATAGAAATGGGGTTTCACCATGTTGCCCAGGCTGATCTCAAACTCCTGAACTTGAGCAATCCACCAGCGTTGGACTCCAAAAGTGCTGGGATTGTAGGTGTGAGCCACTGTGCCCAATCTAAAATATTCTTATCTCTTAAATATTCCTTATATATCCAGAGCTCATCCACCCATCTTATTATAGAGGTGTTTGGGGCTAGACATTGTAAAGGTATTAAAGTAACCCAAGATCTACTTTTCTTGTGTGTTGACAGTATTAGTCATACCAAGCTTATAGTAACAAAAATAAACGATTAACTCTCATTTCTGATTATAGCAATGAGGCAATCAATAGAAATGTGATTAATCTTTTGGGAGATTATTGTGCCTTAAAAGATAGAAGATTATGGGGATGATCACATAAATCACAAGGTATAATTCCACAGCTTCTCCCCTGAGTACCCCCAATAATTTTCATTCATTAAAACAAACATTTATTGAACACCGATTGTATTCAATGCTGTAAAATAAGCTCGAAATTTAACTCTTAAAATTGCAAATATTCCCTGTCCCCACAGAGTTCTTGCCCTTTCCTTCTCTAGCACACCATACATCTATCACTTTCTAATCAGGCAAGTTTCTATTAGAAGTTTTTGCTAATAGCTTAAGTTGAAATTTGATTTTTTAAAAAATTCAAGTTTGTTATCTGGTCTATATTTTTATTTCTATTTTAACCAGCTACCAATTCCATTCCCACCATTTGCCCCAGCCAAACTGAGCTACTTGCAGTTCCATTCTTTCTCACTCTGTCTAAAACATGGTTCTCAATTTTGGCTGCACATTAGCACCAGCTGAATAGATTTTTTAACTCCTAATGACCAGACTGCAACCCAGACAAGTCATGCAGAATCTCAAGAAGAGGAACCAAAGCATCAGTTATGTTTAATATTCCCAGGTAATTTCCGTGTGTAGTTAGGGTGAGACACTGTGACCCTAAGTCATAGTTTGCAGCTCAGTTATTTGTCACCTCACTCCTACCCATCCCGCAAAATACAGTTCCATGATTCTTTCTTCCTGTGGAGTCTTTCCTGAACCCAACCAATCTTCCATGCTGGCTTAGGGACATGTGTTGGCTTACTATTCACTGCCCAACAAATTACCACCACTTATCAGCTTAAAACAACCCAATTTAATAGCTTACAGTTCTGTAGGTCAGAAGCCCATGCACAGCATGGCTGGATCTCCTACTCAGGGTCTCACAATGCTAAAATCAAGGTGCCCACTGGCTGTGTCTTTATCTGGAATCCCAGTTAAGATGAGATCTATTTCCAGCCTCCCTCAGTTTGGCGGTGGAATTTATTCCCTTGGAGTTGCTGGGCTGTGATCCCCATTGTCTTGTTAGGCGGCTGCCAGCCACTGCTGTCAGCTTCTAGCAGCTGCTCCCAGGTCCTTGCTATGTGGCCTCCTCCATAGATCCTCTTACACTTTCATATCTCTGACTTCAAGAAAGACCAAGTCCTTGTGGTCTGATTATGTCAGTCTCACCTAAATAATCTCCCCTTTGGTTAACTTAAAATTCAACTCATTAGTAACCCACTCATGAGAGCACTGTCCCATCATATTCACTGGTTCTTCCCACACTCAAAAAGAAGGACATATACATGATGTATTCATTAGAAGGTGAGAATCTTGAAAGCCATCTTAGAATTCTGCCTACAAAGTTACCATCCAGTGGTTCCCGAAGGGCCCTCTGCTCACCACAGCACTTACCACAATGAGTTTTCCCTACATCCCTTTCTGACACTCACCACACTTTGAATCCTAGGAGGGCAGGGATCATGTCATATTCATATTTGTCTTCCTAACATATAACTCAAAGCCTGGAATAAGGTAGATGTTCACCAAGAGTTTGCCAAGTATTCATGCCATGCATATTCATAAACTAGATCCTTTGCATATTAGAAAATAGAACAAACACAAATTTGGATGAAAGCCTGATCTAGGGTCTTAGGAAAGATGCAACTAAGTCAATAATTTCAAAAAGTTAAGAAAGGTTGACTTCAAAAGCAGGCTAATAAACATAACAGTATTTTTCACTTTGAAGATTTTTAATTAATTTCATTGTTTATAAAATCATTGTTGTTTCAAATTATGTATGAATTTTTTTCATACTTACTGCCTTTGAACACAAAGAGTCATTTTCCATTTCATATCCTTATTTTGATGGTTTTGGGAATCAGTTATCTCTCTATTGACCAAAATGCCAAATATATCATCATCCATATGATGTACAATATACATGCAAATTAATAGTAATTAATTGATCCTTATATTATGATCATAGGTTAAATGCATAATGCATTTCTTCTGCCTTGAAGATACTTAGCACTGTGAAGAATGATGACGTGGCTCCTAAATTGCAATTCCAGGACTCCCTAACCCGTAGACCTTAGACAAGTCATTTAACCTCTACTGTCCTCAGTTTTTTCATCCCTAAAACAGAGACGGGAATACCTTTTTGGATATACACGAAGCAAGCAGAGCTAAGTTGTGAGGAGAAGCTGACACAGAATAAATAATGATAATCTGATAAAATTCCAACAATTCACCCTACCCCATCCCACCCGACATGGAAAGATTGGGGAGAATGGAAAAATGAATTATGCATTTACTCCTCTGATTATAGGAACTTGGGACAAGAAAGTCTAGCTACCTAAACTTTTAATCTGATCTAAAGTAAAGATGAAATTGCAAATTCAAAACTTATTCTGAGGTACATTGTTGAAAAGGTCTAAAAGTAGGAGAATGAAAAAATGGTAACTACAACTACTTTTTATAAAGTTTAATAGCAGAAATTATGCCCAATTATATTGCTGTTGGGAAAATCTTCTTCTATAATGTAGCTCTGTAGAGCAGCACTGTAAAATAGAGATAAAAATGTAAGCGCTATATATATAAATTTAAATTTTCCAGAAGCTACATTTAAAAGAATAAAAAGATATAGATGAAATTAATTGTAATAATACATTTTAATTCAATCAATCCAAAATATTATTTCAACATGTGATCGAAATAAAAAAATTAATAAGATATTTTACTCTTTTCATACTAAGTCTTCAAATCTTATGTGCGTTTCACACTTACAGCGTATCTCAATTTGATATGCCTATAGTTCATATTTCATATGCCCAATAATTCATATGCCCAATAACCACATGACATGTCTGTGTGTGTATTTGTGTGTGTATATTTATGTTGGTGTGTATCTGTGCATATCTTTTAACCTAAACCACAGGAAAAACAAAGGGCATATTTTCCCTTCACACAGGTGGAAGAGGATCTGGCTTGGCTCATCAAAGTTTACCCTGGACTCTTTCTGCTGGACTTCAGTGTGCTACGTGATTTTTCTCTTTCCCTCTCCCCCACCTCTACCTCCCCCACCACCAATGACACTAGCTTTCTTCTGATGGCATAGTGAGGAATATTAAGGAAGAGAAAGAATACGACCTTCCCAATGTTATCACACTGCTGATACCAAAGTATTATTTCTTCTGATGGCATAGTGAGGAATATTAAGGAAGAGAAAGAATATGACCTTCCCAATGTTATCACACTGCTGATACCAAAGTATTATTTCTTCTGATGGCATAGTGAGGAATATTAAGGAAGAGAAAGAATATGACCTTCCCAATGTTATCACACTGCTGATACCAAAGTATTATTTCTTCTGATGGCATAGTGAGGAATATTAAGGAAGAGAAAGAATATGACCTTCCCAATGTTATCACACTGCTGATACCAAAGTATTATTTCTTCTGATGGCATAGTGAGGAATATTAAGGAAGAGAAAGAATATGACCTTCCCAATGTTATCACACTGCTGATACCAAAGTATTATTTCTTCTGATGGCATAGTGAGGAATATTAAGGAAGAGAAAGAATATGACCTTCCCAATGTTATCACACTGCTGATACCAAAGTATTATTTTGAGGGAGTATATGGTCCTAAAATTTTAGAAGGGACTAGTTCATGGGTAGCAGAGACCCAAGGCTGGCCTAGAAGGGATGGAGGAAAGAAAGCAAGAGTAGAGAGGTAACCACACTTCAGATCTATTTCTTTATCTCAGATACATTATAAGAAGACCCTTTAAGAGGAGGCAGACAGGCTATATCTTCTTTTATTATTGGTCTTAAAAGGCCATTTATTTATTTATTTATTTCGTTCAATGAAAGGAAGGGACTTGGTTAAATTCATGGATTAAGAATCTGTAATTTTGCCTAGTGATAAGCCAAAATTCTTATAAGTACTGTGCACTAACCAATCATGCCACTGGAGCCACAGAAGTCAAAATTCTTACTTTAACTCTTCATAAATTAGTGCCAAGATAACTTTCTGTGGAAAGTCAGATTTGATAGGGCAGCAGAATCCTTATGAAGTATATAGAGAAGTCAGGCACTGCATAAATGGTCTAGTGGATAGAGAAAGTAAAATATTTGTCCAGGTATCCTGGTTAGCGATTTTTGAAACCTTTTCTAATGCAGAACCACACACACACATTTCCACACACACACAGGAACACCCATACCCAATAAGAATATAGAGAAATGTTACTACGAACTAGGTTACTTAGTAAGTGTCTTGACTTTTTTAGGCTACTGGGTTTCCATTTCCTCAACCAGAGCAATGTTAATAACCCCCTAGTGATCCAATTAAAAAGAGAATGAATGCACTATGCAAAACCAAACCAGAAAACAAGCTTCTTTAGCCATCATGATCTGACCCTGTGGGAAATATGCTCCCCCAAATGCATGTGCAGTTTTAATCAACAAATACCCCAACCTTGAAATAATTCAACATGATATTTGATTACTTGTGTGAATGCTTGGGCATATGAACATATGCACATGTACATACTAACATACAAGCATGCTCTTCATATATGAAGACAAAACTATTCATGCTCATTGCACGAAAGGGCCACTGAGAGGCCAAGTGTGCTGTCCTCATGAAAATACAATCCTTTCATCTGCAGCTGCAGCTGCTACTTTTCAATGGCTAAAAGAGGCAGGACTATCCATAGACAAAGCTTTTGCCGAACCCCAGTTCTCGGACTTGGAGTCACAAGATAGAAGCCTTCACTATGTCGAAAAGACACTTGGGAAGATGGTAGATCAGAAGGAAATTCCTTTTACGCAAACTTCTGGGTAAACCATAATTATTAGTCATAACTAATGCAAAATAATCCTATATCCTTGTAAATCAGATAAAATAAGGCTAAAATAATTTCACTATTAATTAAATAGCTGAAGTCTATCTAATGAATTATGTTGCTGCATTATCTGAAAAAAAGGAGATGAAAAATCCGTGATCCATTCCGAAAATATTTAGGAATAAATTTGAGGTTCCAATTCACTGAATGTATCTGTAAAGTTCATTATAACTCCAAAGTTGCAATTTCAAATTGGCTCCTTCCAGAAGATTGGAGTGTGTAAACTGCATAGAAATTGAGAAAGGGGAATTGTTTCTCACCAAAAATGAGCTCCATTTTAAAGAAACTAGTTCAAAACTTGAATTATTCTATTTAATAAAACTAGCTAGCACAAAATGTAGTATGAAGTGTGACAATTACAGGTCATGTGTACTCACTGTCAAAATATTTCTCAGATTCTTCCTGCTAAATAGTCATTTTTGACCTCCTCTGTGTTTCTGTTCTGTGCAAGAACTGTGTTTCCTGGACTTTAAAATATGAAAGTTGAAAATGTCAGTGTTTTCAGGTCAGTGCATTCAACTGATTTTTAAATTTCTTTTTTCACGTTTTTTCAATGCAGGCAATAACCAAAAGTATTAACCTGTTTATATAATGCATATTTAATGAATATTAAGTCTGCCCATTTTATGAGTCTAAATAAATATTCTTTATATAGTAAGTAGGCATATATAGAGATATATAGATAGGTCTTTATGAAGAACGGTTTTGGGAATTATAAAAAAAGAAAAGAAAGTATAGAATTATTTAAAGCATTGCTACCAAGAAATTAAAACACTTAATTTTAAAAGTTGTCATGGTTTTATGAAAGAAGAACCAGAGAAATTTTGAAAAATAAGAGAGCGACCTAATCTATTTTGTAGCTATTAAAATATATTATAAATCTACCATAGTGAAAATGGCTTGGCATGCCAATTGTTTGCTTCTTCATTTGGAATGCCTTTAATTTTTAGTTAGAATCTCTGTTCTCTGTCCTCCACGTCTATTACTTCTGTCACACAGTTTTTATTATTCTGCTGCAACTTTTCCTCCTCATAAGGAAACTCTTTGGGGAATCAACTAAAAATAATGTAGGCTATTTCTGAGGTTGTCTAGCCTTAGCAATTACCTTTTCCTGCCACCACTATAAAATTAACACATTGCAATTTGTAGAGTACAAGTAATGTACCTGATGTTCTAAACACTATACACAAGTCCTGTGAAATATCAAAAGTGTTAAAGTAGCAATTCATCAGTTCTGTGGATGCCAACCAGAAAACACAGTTCCTACATGATTCAGCAGCGAGAAAATTAGATGGTGTCTGCTGGAGCAAGCTGGTCATAATGTACTGTTCCTCACAGCTATTATAGTTAACCCTCCCTCACTTACCATAATTAAGCCTGTTGCATCCATCTCATTACCACTAAATCTTCATATAAGATAATGCAATAGATTAATTTGGGAAATATCAACAAGCAGTGGAGTGCCATAATCAATAATGTTCTACACCAAGCTCTGTCATCTTCAGGCCTTTGTATGTGCTGTTCCTTCTCTTTGGAACATGCCCACAGCACCCCCTATCTTGTCCTTACTCTTACCTACTCATTGCATGAATTTCTTTTAAATAATACATAATTTATTCTATCATGTGAATTTATTTAATTTCACATTCTTCTTCTGTTTCAATGCCAACATGACCTTCTTCAAAGGCATTCCTCTCTCCCAAACATATTAATTGGCTTAGTAAACCGCCACTCCTCGGTTCTTAGACAGTACCCTGTGCCTATGCATGCCATAGTCCTTATCACTAAATAATGTAAAGCTTCTTTGTTTCTCTATGTCCCTGCCATTGAACTGTAAACTCCGTAGGACAAGTACCAACTATATCTTAGCTAAAGATA
The DNA here is from genome assembly GCF_001698545.2 of Rhinopithecus bieti. Lineage (NCBI taxonomy): Eukaryota > Metazoa > Chordata > Mammalia > Primates > Cercopithecidae > Rhinopithecus > Rhinopithecus bieti. Next base: position 1,000,434 of record NW_016809607.1, read on the forward strand.
CCTTCTCAGTACCTAGAACCATTGCTTATCATATTGCAAACCTATAATGCATATTTTAGCTTATTTGGGAATATAATAATGTTAAAAATTACTCTTGGTGCTAAGGGTACTTACAAAATAAATAGGATATGCATGGGTTTCTTAAATCCATCTACTTTCTTCTATTTCCAAGTCCATACTCTTACACACAGACTCTAAGGGACCTGCTTACTAACATCTCCACTTTACATTCTGCCCACCTTCACATTTTAAAATGCAAATTGAATCATCATATTACTTACCTGCTTAAACCATACGCTGGCTGTCTACTGAACTTGGGATAAAATATCAAGTCCTAAACATGACTTACAAGGTCTAGGAATTCTAATTCCTCCATCTCTAGTTCCATCTCTACTAAACTTCATGTTCACCAAGTGTTTTCCCAACTCAAATGTTCCTTTTCTGACTAGGATATCCCGTCCCTCCTATTACATTAACACAACTGCACCTCACCTGAACAACTTATTCTCACCCTGGAGGTCTAAGAAGCCATTTTATACCCCAACATAAAAAAAATTCACCTGTTATATTGTTTCAACAATATATTTTCCTTCACAGCATTTTCTAACTGGGAAATTCCCAAAATAATTTACCAATTGTAATTTAATTAATATTTTATAATTATATTCTCTTAGTAAACTGTAAGCTCCATAAAAGCAGAAGTCACATTTATTCTTTCTACCACTGTGTATATGCCCAATGCTCAGCTTGGTACCTATCCTGTAGTAAGTTCTTGAATATGCTTTGAATGAATAATAAAGGTGGCAAGTGCCAGAGGAACTCAGGAGAAAGTGATTAAGAATGAGCCCTCTCCTGCCAGAAGAGTTAGACTGAGTTGCATTGTGAAAGAGGTAGTTGATTTGGAAAAGTGAATTTCTAGATATTAAGATTTTATGGAACATTTTTTTTATGCAGACTTGTAAAATGTTGCCAGTTCTTAATTTTCCAAGTAATGCCATTAAAACCAAAATAATTCCACCTTGGAATAGCCATCATTTTATATTTAGAAAGATATATTTTAACACTAAAATGCTTTTGAAAATTCAAAATGAAGTACAATTCTTTAAATTGGATGAATTTAACCTTATGAGAAATAAATTACCCTGGTGTGTGTGTGAGGGGGTGGAGGTGTGTGGGTATGTTGGTGTGGGTTTTCTCATTTCCCTTCAGAAAATTTCAGCAAGGACTGGCTCCAATCCATGAGCATTCAGTAACCATTGAACTGACGTCAGTAAGAGAAGAAAATCCAGGAGTCCCAGGTAGAGGCAGACCTAAGGCCTCGGCAATGGTCTGGGCACATTCAGGAAACAATCCATAGGCAGCCAAAGTGCAGATTTTGTGGAGGGGAGGAAACGTTAACTAGAGAGACAGTAGAAGCAAAATGCCTAGACAATTTGACATAATTGCTTTCTCCCGTTATGCTTGGTTCACATGTAGAAAAATACCAGTGTTTCCAACAGGAGGAGAAGCCAACAGGAAAGAAGGAGGAAAAGTCACTCAACTGTTCATCAGGAATGCACTGAGCAACTACTATATGCCTGCACCGACAGGTACTGGATGGGCACAAAGAGAAAGTAGCAAAAATACCTGCTGTGCTCTCTTCCCAGGACTGCTGGACAGGATGAAGGCTGTGAAATAGCAGTGCCCTGGATTCAGCAGCATCAGAGAGGCTGGAAGTAGACACAGCATCATCAAGTTTATAATTGCAGAGAAGAAAATCAAGGCTACAAAACAGCAAGTGGGAATGATGCCAATTCTCTGCTCCTCCTATACATGTATCCCCATGTCCATGCAGCCTTAGGCTCCTACAGAGTCTGGAGAGAAAGGTAGAGCCACGGGGAGCACAGCAGAGCTTTTGGATAAACTTCTGATTCCTTTTGTCTCTCTTGCTCCATCCCATGTCAGAGCTACAAAATTATCTTTACATCCTTTTGCGCAGCTTAGCCAGCCTCTGCCCCAACTTCAAATATAAAACTGATAATAGCAGTTTTTCATCATTACACAGAAATGGGGAGCATAATTGTTGCCATCCACTCCCATGTATTAAGAATCGGAAAATGAACAAAGAAGGGAGTAAATCCATCCAAAATCACATTATCAATTTAACCTAAAGACAAGATTGAAACTTGAGTTGACCAGCCTACACTATTCAACTAATTGCTATCTGTTAATGATTTTATTATTCTGAGTTGCCACATTTAGAGCTTCCCCTTTTCAGAGAAATCTTTTATTTTAGCAGGTCCACAAGGCAGAATAAATATGGACCTCACTTTATCCTAAAACTCTTTTTTTCTAAATTAATTAGATCTTAAGTGCACTTCTCCCATGAGAGCTTCCTATTTACAGGAACTCTTAGATATCCCAAAGGAGTGGTGAGTCAGTGTTACTGTCTGTTCACTTTTGAATCTGCGTGATAGGTGGTGGATGCTTAGATGTAGAGTGCATCAGTCTGGAGTTGTTCCTGAGTACATAGGCATGTCCTCATGAAGCCCTGCTCCTGGGCCATTCACTATGCACAGGTTACTTCAGAAACTCAGTGGTAAGTCGTTTTGTAAAGCAGAGCCCTTTATGAACACACATTACTGCCCCTCAGCTCATTCTTTCCCCCTTCAGAATTTAGGAGATTGTGTGTCCTTTAACCAACGTGTACCTAGTCTATTTTTAGTATTGGGAGACTTGGTTTCCTATTCTTCTCTCCTTCACCCTTCTGTGATATACAAGTACCCTCATTTCTAACTCATAACAGTTAGGATGGCTGTAAAGCACTTGGCCTTTCTGGGAAGAAAGCGCCATAAAAGTACAAGGTCCTGCTTATCTGTTAGTTTCTTTCACTAGTTTTCTGAGTGTCTGAAAACCCTATTTCAGTAACACAAACCTGTATATTTTAGGTTTAAACTCGTCTTTACATACAAAGTTCAAAACCAGCTTCCTTCTCCATATGCACCCAGTGTAGCAACTATTGAGGCTCTCCTAATTTACAGCCTTGTCTCACGTTTATGCTAATTCTGGGTGACTTGTCTTCTAATATGAAGCAGTAACAAATAGTGTAAAATATTTCAAGAGGTTTCATATGACACTTGAAAAGAAAAGCTGTACAAAACTTAAATGCCCATTAATTGGGGAATGGCTGAAGAGATGCTACCTCTGTGGTGTGGAATATTATTATGCTGCTGTTATAAAAAGAATGAGTTGGGTCTGTACCTAACCATGGGGATATTTGTGATATGTTACTATTAGGTTAAAATAAAACCAAGTTTAAGAAAAGTGTGTACAATATGGCATTATTTTTGTAGAAAGCAAAAATATATATGCATAGATATGTTTGTGCATGCTGGTATAAGCAAGAAGAAAGGTCTGGAAAGATGCACACCAAGCATTTATAAGATTGGCCTCATTGAAACGGTAATAGGTGGAGAGGTGATAATTTTTTCATTACATACTTTGGTATTGTTTCAACATGTCACAACTGATGTGTGTTACACATAAATATAAAATAAAATAATAAATACAATTTAAAAGGAAAAAGTTGTCATATTTTCAATCTATAATAAAATCCCAAAGCATGAAAATTTGGCTGATTTAGAAATGTGAATTTTGATTGCTCTATTGGTAACATCCCAAATATCATATTTAGATGGAAACAACCTTAAATTTTATGCCAGTTTCGGTCTTGAATATTCTTGAAAATGATTGAATGCTGCAGCTTTCAATACAAAGAAAGGAATTTTGATACCAGCTAAGCATTTCCCAGCTCTTGTTCTCAGGTACTTTTCTCCATGACAGGAAAAATCAGAAGCTTGTAAATCATAACCAGGATGTTCTGAGAAACTTTCTGTTCTCAGTTTTCTCTGCCAATTATCTGTCCACTGACAAAGAATTAAAAGTAGTATAAGTGATGTGACATTTTAGGAGCAAGAAAAATAACAGAAAAGCCTATAGTGGGCTGCCAGGTGCACAGTTACCTAGCACCTTTACAGTCTTGTCATGAAGTGCAGTTATGACACCAAATTTTGCTATGTGTCTTCTTTCTCCATGGACTTCTGATTCCTACAGATTCCTCTGTGATGCTTCTCTGTCTTCTTCCCCACGATCTATTTCCCTCTGCATATCTCAATTCCTTATCCATCCTCCCACACAAAACACCCAAAAGTCCAATTATTTTACTTCCTCCCTAGTTAAAATACCAACACTTACTTGTAAAGAAGAAACAGAGTTTTCTAAATTTTTCAGCAATGGTGTAGGGCATTCTGGAGTTACAAAATTATACCCTACTAGAGTTCTGAGACTTAGTAACAATAGTACTTCAAGAATAGGAATCCGGCCAGCAGGTTCTTCAGGAGGATTAAAACTATGTTCACATAAGTGCCATGGCAGGAATACACATTGCATCATTATCAAGTTGAGTGAAACCTTGACTTATCCGATTTTTACTTCATGTATATATCACCTTGCCCTGTTCCAGGAAACTCCTTTGGTTCTTTCTTTTTTCTGTTCAAGATGATTATATGTGACTCATCTGTATGCAAAATCTTTTACATCAGATTGCCACATGACCCAGCCTTTGTTTGGATATTTTCCTCTCCTGCCGTTACTCACCTGGTCCTTTATTTCTCCTACTTCTCATTCCTTTATTCCTTTGATTTTTTTTGTCCTGTGTGCCTCATATTGCATTCCTTCACAAAGGTCTCTGTTTCTGGCCATGCCTTCCTTCTGAGGCAGAACCTCTTTGTCTAAGGATCAATGATGTCCTCCAGCAGGCCATCCAAGATGCGGAGTTCTAAGTTGACAACAAAGTCTTGGTGCTAGGGTAGAGGAAGCCTTCACACACAGAGAAGGCTATGTTCATGGAAAAGGCATTGTGGCCCAGTTAGTGGATTTTAATTTTATTTACATTAGAGGGAGGTAGTTATACTATGGAGTCACGTTTTCTTTACCAAGGATCCCTACCAAAATGCTTCTAGACATTACCACAAATATGTTATCTTTCAGATTTTTTAAAACTTTTAAACATTTTATAGAAAGCCATCCCTGAAGCAATAAACAAGCAAATAATAAAACAATTGAAGGTATTCAAGAGGTCCTTAGTGGTTCTAGAGAAGACAGCCGAGGAGGGACTGCTGAGCTAATGCAGCCTGATGCTAGTGGAATGTTGGTGAGGTGGGCAGTCAGCAGTTTTCTTCAGCCCTCTGCCCCTCTGATGTGCCCATTCACCTACACACCTCACCCTGTGGAGAGCCCCTAGGAGAGTGCTCCACATTGCCAAGGATCCTGAGACAGGGAAATGGGGAAGCCACGGTCCTTGCCCTCAGATGTCTCAAATATCACCAGTAGATGAAAGAAAGGATTCCCTCCTTAACCCTCGGGTCGCTTATTAAACACATAAAAATAGAATTTTCTCACATCTTGTTTTTTGTAACAATGAAAAGAAAGTAGCTTTTTTTATTTTTAAGTAGCTGTGTTAGCTAGGCTCTGAGAATCAGTGATCTATATTTTGAATATAGATGTTCCTTACTATCAAAGTTATTTGTAATTCAATAATTATTCTTTTTATCAATATGTTTATATTATATGTATACAATCAGAAATATATATTTTTAAATCTTGATGGAGCAATTACTTACATCAGTCGTTGTGATAACTAGTAAAACCATACTATAATGTGAGCAAGATAATCTTCCTCTATGGCAGATGCAAGAAAGATGTGAAGTTTGGGGGACGAAAATGTATTTTGTGAATAGTTCCTGGGTATGTGGGCCAATCCCAGCCAATTAGAGGCTATTCATTAAGGCCCAAAAAGTGTTGCCTGGGTAGCAGATTAATAATGGCATAGACCTCTTTCAGGTTTCATGACAGGGCCTATTCTTTGCCAAATGTATCACATTTGAGAGTTTGTAGCCTGTTAAGCGTACTCATTAGGAAAAAATAATTATAATTGCTCAAGTTTTTTGGATTAGTTCTTTGAAGTTCTCTACAATATCTAATAAACTCCAACTTCCCAATAACTTTAGAATACAAAATAATGGTTTAAGTTTACTAAACTAGGAACTGTTTAAAAATATTTGCTATCCATACATTGGCAAATAGTTTGGTAAATTTGGAACACTGATCGCAATCTCAGGCATAAAGTATGCTCTTCTACTTTCTGAATTTCCCTCCTCTCTTGCTTTTCATCTCCCCTTTGACTAAAGCAAGGGAAAAGTTTGAGTTAATACAAGGGCGAAGCTAGACCCCAGCTTGGTTCTCTGCACTAGCTTTTCCTTTTTTGTTGTTGTTTTTGTCTCTCTCCTCTCTTCTATTTCCTCCCTGGCTTCAGCTCTTCTCTTGGTCTCTCCTCTCCATAGTAGTTATTGTCATTATTAAATGTATGCTGTCACTCTACCACATAATCTGTCACAGCAGGACACCAGGTGCCGGGGCAAGGCAACAAAAGTGTAGCATGCCTTCTCTGCCCTCCAGGAGCTGGCTGCTTTTTCAGGAGACCAAATATATACACATATCGTTCACGCTTTCATTCCTTCACCCTGCAAACATTTATTGAGCATTTACTATATGTCAGACTCTGTAATTTGTGATAAATAAAACAGAGCTCCCCCTTACAACAACCATCAAAATAAAGTAGCTAACACAACAAAATATAACAACTGCCAAATATCTCATAGATCAGAAGTGTTATGGAAGTCCAAAAGAAAAGAGATTTCCAACTGAAGGGATCATAGAAGCTAAATAGAAAATATACATTAGAAAATGGAGTCCTAAGCCCACAAATATTAAAATATGCTTTATATAGGTTTCAATAACTCTGTCCTTTCTTTACCATGCATCAGATAGCAAACACATTTGCATGCTTGATTTGGAGTTGTGGATGAAGAACTGGACATTTCAGTTCTGACTCTGCTTACTTCACTAGAATTAAATATAATCAGAAATTTTAAATTGCATTATAGGTGTATTTATTATTTGTTCCTAAAATGCTATGTGATTTTGCAAAATTTCATTTATTTTCACTTTAAAAATAATACATATTGCTCTTTGAAAAAAGAATTATTGAGAGAGAAAGTAAATGCATCATTTTCAGGGATTCCCCTAGTACAAGAAAGTTAAAGGTCCTGTATTTACAATAACTAAAAGATAAAGAAAAGAAACTCAAATTGTGGGTATACTTCATGACATTTTTCTTTCTCACAGATAGGTAGAAGACTACGTTAAATGACACATTCTTAAATTTCACGAGACATGTACACATTTGATCTGTGGGTACATCGCCAGACACCATTTTCTTGATGTAAAGATAAGTTAGTTTGTTTTTTAAAATCCTGACTCAGCTTCCTTCTGGTATTTTATAAGAGTCCTTGTGTAGTTTTCAATCTAATTATTTACCAAATAGAAGTTGGAGAGGATTCACTCTGGAAGAAATCCATTTTAATGTAATTGTTCTGGCATTTAGCACATCCTAATATTTGTCATCTGTTGCTCTTGCTGTGCATTCAAAGGACTTGGATATGATGCCCTTTAAAAAAAAAAGAAAGAAAGAAAGAAACCCTCGGTATTGTGTAATACAGCACCATTTCATTATAATGCAGAATGCATAGCTTCAAGTGTTTGCAACACTCTCCAGCCAGTTCCTTTCACACTGAAAATAGACATAGGGCCAATTTGAATGCAGGCTTTTTTTTTTTTTTTTTTTTTTTTTCCAGCTCTACTAATCTTGCAGCTGACATCTTAGCAAACAATTAAGCATTCAAGAAAGTTTACAAAAATTAAAGCCAAATTGCCAGACACTCCCTACTGATAATCTTAAAGTCATATATTTTGCCAAAAACAAAATGCACAAGGAAATATGGTCACTTTAAAGAGACATACTCAATCATTATTCAGCAGCAGAACCACCTGGACAACCCAGGCTAGCTACTTAATTTATTCCAATTCTTTTTGCTGTTGTTACTATTACTGTTCTTAGAAACATGGACATTTTGGGGAAACTTAGCAGGGCTTCATCTGAAATCTTTGTCATTTATAAACATTATGTATTTACTTTAAAATGATCTGTAAAAGCCACAGTGAATCCCCACACAGCTTTCTTCATAAAATTACAGGGAAAGAAGGTTAAGTATAAAAGATTACTCTTCCAATTCTAGAATTTTGCATTCCCAAAAGGTTGTAAAGAGATTGTTATCAAATCCCAGCTTAGGAGAAGGGAAGAAATATCCTGTATCCGCTGTTTTCTTCCTAGTCATGATGTATCCTGAAAGTGTTACACAAAACATGCTTCTTTGGATCACAATCTGGCCAGCCCTCAACCACCCTAAGTGGTCCTAAAGATCATTGATGGGAATCTTTGGGATGTTGGGGGAAGCTCTTTTGACATCTATCTTAAGTGGTGGAGAAGTAACAGTTCTCACCTCCTTCTCCTGCAATATTGAACTATATGCCTCACCTCTGCCCTCAGTCATTTGGCCATTTTCAATGATTGTGTCCAAGTCAGTCGAAGACAGTCCACCATTGCTGATAACCCTTCAGTGACTCCACTGCCGCTAGCATAAAAGCACAAATCACAATTTGGGAATTCTGGTTCCAACTCTTCTGCATTAGATAAACAGGTTTACTCAGCATCAAAACTGCAATAGGAGAATGAAGCCCTGTCTAGATGTTGCTGTGCAGATGGGAGTGTCTTTGTATAAGGCATACTAGGTTTTAACCACCTTTGCCATCTCTAACATGCCTTTGCCCTTTGCTCACTCGGGCTCTATTTTGCTTGCTTCGTCTATCAGGACATTCTCCAGACGGTTCTTTTTATCTACTCAAGTTTTTGATATCGCCTCAGAATTTCAGCACCATGTTACCTTAAATGCTAATTACATTTGTAAACATTTTTTTTCTAACTAAACTGTAATGCAGGACAAGGATCTATAAGTAGTTTGTATTACAATGTTCAGTAAAGTACATTCTTGATATTTCAGAGAGCATTACTAATAATATTTTGTAAAAGTGACATCCAAATAGAATAACAAATACATTGATTCAAAATTGATGATCTTGTAGTAACCCTAAAGTTTTCAGATGGAAATCACATAAAAATGTGTAGCATATGGAATGAGAAAAGCTCCTTCCTGGTTCTTGTTTTCCTGGAGTGTGTGATCTTAAATTAACACCAATGCCCAAGTCATCATCATTCCTCAACCCTGATTCTCTCTGTCTGTGGTACTAGGGAAGTTGGTTTATCTTTACTTTATTTCAGTTTGCCCTTTTTCAGAAAAAAGAATGAAAGTGTACTTTTCTTGGAACTGTGGTGGCACATTATGGTTTTGGAGAAGTATTTAATGAAAATCAGGCTAAAAAAAGTTCACTGTGATTTTCAGAGAATATTTCAACAGAAACAAAATTGACTTATTCTTATTGAATTGACTTTACCCTGTGACTTCTTGTCTACCAAAATTCAAAGTTCTCAATCTTTTGAAATGAGTCTGAATCCCTGTCAGTTGCTTAGTTCTCCTTCACATTGTCACTGAGAGTCTGTTACAGGCGATCTAGCTGCTGCCAGGGCATTAAAAGATTTTATCTTTGTAAATCATTCTCTACATTCTGCATGTAACAATTTATTTTTTTTCACAAAATACTTACAGAGCTCTAATGGCATTAGGTATCCGACATTCAATAGGTTGGATGGCACTTGGTGGCACTGGCCTCTGAGTATTCAATGAGAATACTGTTTGGTTCTTTTTCATTTTAATTGCTGGAATGGCTGTGGATATAAGTTGTTTTGCACAAAAGGGTGACAAATAATGATGAAAGACACCAGAGTGCTCTCATGTGTGGCTTCGTCAAGAAGGAGAAAAGAGATTATTGCAGCTGAACTGATCACATGGAATTTGCTGGGCCTTCCTTTGCCCCCCACCCCCACCCCCATCACCACCATGTCCCTCTACTAAAATGCAGTTCTTACAGTCTATGAGCGATCCAGCTGAATAACACACAAAAATTGATCCTATTAACAATGATCTTTAGAATGTTCAAGGACATAACGCCGCTTTTGTAAGGCTCCAACGTAAGCATTCTCAAATCCTTTAAGGAGCAAATTGTTTCTGGTTTTGCCATTTTCTTCCTAGCGAACTGTTGCCTTAAAACAGAGCTTCTGTGGGTTGGGGGGGGCGGGGGGGCGCACAAGCCTCCAGGTTAAAACAATGTTCTCACTGGCCTTCCCAGCAACTGAGATGTCACTTATATTTTTAATTAATGTTTTAGTCCCCTAAAATCATTGAATACTAAGCAAATATGTTAATGATGTAAAAATCAATGCTAAGAAAAGTGACAGAAGAGATAATAGGTAAAATTAATTATTTTATGATAAACAGGGTTTGCAATGGTTCTTTTGTTCAAAAAAGAAAAAAACTTCATTACTATTACAGGGAGTATTAGTGATCTTTAAGGAAAGAATGAGTCTGTGTCCCAAATTACTGAACATTTATGTGCCTGTGTAAGTCTGGATTTTTCACCCCCTTTTCTAGCATCTAAGTGACTTTTATGATCAGCAGCACTGAGGAAACTGTGTACTTCCTCCTCCTCCTGGTGAGGTTACTCCTTTTTCTTCTCTTCTTTCTATTTTAGGGAATTGCCTCTGCTACCTCAAAGGCCGTTTTCCAAATATCTACATCCCATGCCCTCCCTGAGCCTCGTGGCTCAGCTTCACCTACTCTTTTCAACCAGCCCTTAGGCAATGAGGTCTGTGGTCCTAACTGCTGGCCCTTACCTCAAAGTTTCTTTGGTAGTTTTCTTACTTAAGCTGTGAGACACATCCAGTGAAAGACTATAATGCATAACCGTGTGCGTAATTGTGCAGACATTTCAGCAAGAGGATGCTGGCTGTTTCATACTCTGCTTTAGATCTTTCAAAATAGAAACTCTCTTTCTCTACTCTCCCCTCTGCCTGCCCCCCACTCGCCACCCCACTTCATTTCTAATCAAGCTGTTACTTGCAGGCATTTTCATTATTACACGAGGAGTGTAATACACAAAAACTTGGCCTTTGTAGTCATAATATGCTGCCAGTGGTTACAGAATCCAGAGAAAATTCACTGATGACTACAGATAAAGATTGCGGTTTTGAACTTCTCACAATGGGCACTTTATGAATAACACCAATGGTGACAATTCTACATTAAAAGAGAATGCCTATAATTAGGCCTTGGACACACATGTTAATAAGTGAGGAACAGCTATGTCTTCCCACAATAGAGCCTGATCATTTCCATCAGGGACTGAGAGTCAGAAAAATGTTTTCCTTCATTAAGTTCTACTCATTCTGTGTTCGCTTTTTAAGTTCTTCAAAATCAAGGCAGGAGAAAATGTATCTGGAAGAAGAGCAGCCTCTCTATTCCCCTCCCCAAGTTAAATTCTGAGAATAAAACGACGGGCCTTAACTTTTTTCTTTAACCCCCAAGTCCCTTTGTATAGCAATATGGCTTTCTATTGAAAGTTCCAACAGTGGGGAAGGATTCAGATCTGTGTAAGATGAAGCCCCAGTGGCAGACAAAATGAAGTTTAGTATCATAGGGTTGCAAGAATTTGAAAAAAAAAAAAAGATGGAAGGCGGATAATGAAGATGAATCTGGTTAGAATTGAGAAGGGAGCTCTCAGATCTAAGAAAGCACTTTCCCATCACACCCATCTCCTCCTCATTGTGCTGCCACCTACATGACATAAAAGTCCTCAGGTGGAAGCCCCTATTTATCCTGAATGGCAACAGTTCATGTTTGAGATGACCACCTTCAGGGTCTGTAATTAGCCACTGTAAATAATATTTTGTGTTTAAAAAGTATATACATGTAGTTGTTGATAATGAGTTAGTTAAGAGGTTTCCTTGTTGTTCGTTTTGTAGTATCTTCAAAGAAAAAAGTTTAAGAATTAAAGATTTGATTTGATTAATCAGACTTGCCCCATTTCCATCTTTTGAAAAAGAAAATATAAAAAGACTTTGTAAGCTGAAAACAACTATAGAACAATGTAAGATGTCATCAGCATCCACCCTCCTATTGCTTTGGTCAGGCTCTTCTCTTTTCAGAAAAGAAAACCTGGTTTACTGGATGTTGTTGCTGTAGTTTTTAACAGAAGCTTTCAACACACGAACACTAAATGAAGTCAGTGAAGCACTTCTAGTAATAATTTCTTTATCTGTTTAAATTTAAATTTTCTTCTCCAGAAAAAAAGTGATTGATTTCAATAGTTTCAAAAAATTTTATTGAAAGTGGGAGAAGGGGCTCTTCCTGTCAAGAAAAGGTATTTTCTGAAGCCTCTGAAGAGTCCAGTATTTTATTCTTATGCCTCACGTACAGTGGGAGGGAAATTGAGAAGTTTGAATGGGAACTGAAAGAACTGTTCTTTGTGCAGCTCACTCTCTCCTGATGTGGTATGTGTTCCAGGAAAGAGGACAGGCACTGAGACTAAACACAAAAATCAAAATGGATTTTACTCCGCCTCCAGTAAACAGCATGGCACAAAAGTCCATTGTGCTATGAGATAACTGCTAAGATGAATGGAGTTGGCTGTCACGGAGGTGATTGTGGGGCCAGTCTCTATTGGATCACAGTCCAGGACTGAATTCCTTTCTGGTTCATCAGGGTCTGTTGGTACCACAGGAAGTGTCATGATCCTTTTTTTCACTAGGGCCAGATGGTGTCCTTTTTGAGGCCTTACTAATGCCCAGTTTTCCACATGTAAAACTCCTGGGAAAATGACCTAACTCACAGCTGCTTAGTGAGGCTTGAGCAGGTCTTTAGAAAGACTTCTGTCAAGAACAGGGAGATTGTACCACTACCAGAGTAAAGGGGGAGGCTCTGGCCAGAAATGTATCAATTACAAACTATTTTTAAACGACCATCATAATTTGAATTGTGATTTGCACAATGTATGTCTTCATAGGCAGTGGCTAAAAGGATATTTCACAAAAGCAACTAATGGCTAGGGATGCTGATTGTTTTCCTAGCAGAAGTTTTACCTTCCTTGAGAGCAGATGGCCTGAATAAGAAGAGAAAATGTGGTCCAGAAGGGTCGGGAAAGGACAAAAAGTGAAAGAGTCCCTAGATAGCTGCAAGGAGCCTGGGGAGAGGGGAGGGACCCTAGTGTTAAAAAGAGCTGGAAAAACTGGAAACTTTTGATGCATGTGGGTTGTGCTTACCAATGAATTGAATGATTCCCAAGGGTGGACAACTGCAGGTGTGATATTTAGAGCACAGGATGCCTTTTCTTTTAGCTGAGTTATAGTGAGAAAACATCATATAGGGGTCAGTGAGATTCATACTGAAAGTTACTGTAGGATTTTTTCCCACCCTAAAAGGCATCAGCAATAATTACCTTTGAGATAAAGCTACTCTTAATAGCTTTATTCCTGCTTTTGAATCTTTGCTTATTTGTGTGCATTGAGTAGCAACTGGTCCTTACTTATTTGTGTGTGCATTTTATTTTATGCAGGAATTTTTTTTAATCCTGATTGTTTTCACCTTGTTTAAAGGTGTTCTTTTCTAGCTATAAGAGTTCTTATTAACTTTTGATTAATTAATTTGTAACAAATGACAGATTTTCATGTCATTTTGAATAGTTGGTTCAAATTAAAAAAAAAAAAAAAGCTTAAAGCCATATAAAAGGAGGTTTGTATTTTTTCATCCAAACTATAGCCAAAAAAATATTGCAAACAAGTGAAGCATCAGAATAATTACTGTGAGGATCTCTTTCTATAAGGTTACTTTTCTTTTTTAACCTACTTGCAAATTTGCATAACTTTCAGGTCACAAAAATCTTACATTACTGGAGGGAGGAAGGAAAATTAATGTAAAACATTTGACTCATGTTTTCACTCAAGTGCTTAACATTAAGTCTATTGAAAGAAATGTTTCATCTCACATATTTAAACCTAACAATTGCTGTGTAGCAAATGAAAGATCAGCAACATAAGATGAAAACAATACCTTCACAATTTTCATTGTCTAGGATTTTTGATAAAAAGACATAAGACAGTGATTAGCTATTTTTATTACTCTGATCCTAAAAAGCATCAATGTCCATAATTGGCAGATTATTGACTTTATTGTTTGTGATTGTTTCACAGAACCTTGCTTCCCATATATAACTGATCACAGCTTATGCCTGAATGAGAATTGTCATAAAGTAAGGTAACATTCCATAAAAATATGTCATTGAGAGGCTGCCAACTTCAAAGGGTGATTGATATTTTGCTCGAGTGGTGCCACTTTAGTTCACACTTTAAAATGCCTAGCTCCATGGGGAACTTGGAAATGTACATGTAGGACACTAATCTGAGAGGATAGGAAAGAAGGAAGTACATTCTCCTCTGGTTAGCAACCAGCAGCATTACAACAAAGATGCAACAATTTATTAAAGGCATAATTTTTTTATTTGCTTGTCATTATTTTTAAACAATAATAGAACTCAGTAGAAACAGTTTTAAACATAATTCTGCTGATTGGTAGTTATTTTCCTTTTGTTTTAAAAATGTGCCCCACTGCTGGGACCCCAAGTCAGCAGAACAAACATAGGTATCTTGCATACCTGTATGATCCACATAGTGCAGCTAAGGAGCCCCAGAGACAGAACCAGGATTTCCTCCACTGGGTCAGTTACATGCAGTCTGGCTTTTAGCAGAAACTATCCTGTCTCCTTCTTTTCATGGGCAGGGTTACGTTTTGTTGTGGCACAAAGAAATCCTTTCCTCCCTTGTTCACAAAGCCGCACAGCACTGGCTCTCCTTTATCAACCGCTCTTTTCTTTCTCTGAATCTATATTTTTTATTTACATAAGAATTCTTGTAGATGTTTTATTTACATATGTATTCACTCATTTCAGATGAATGGAAGGAAGTGATGAAACCCTAAACCCAAATGCACATTTTTACAAAGACTAAAAACCATCTCTGTAGCTGTCACTGTGCCAGAAAGTAACTCTAATCTTGCTTTTATCTGTCTTAATTGTTGACAATTGTCTTAATTGTCTTACTCTTCAGTGCTTGGGCAGAAATTCATAGAGTTTGCAGTGCCTTTCCAAGAGTCAAGTTTGATACCTAGTAGTTTTGTTGTGAGACAAAGAGGAAGGAAAAGATACCATCTGAAGAAAGCCTCTCTGATTTGGGAGATGCTGTTCAGTTATTAGAATGGATCATCAAAGAAAGAAAGAACCATCTTGAGCCACATATGAGTAATCATAATACATGTATGAATTTTTTCACATGACTACTAAAAAGCAAAGAATATTCTTTTAAAACATTCACAAATTAATCTTTGATATTACTTATTTAAATAAATTTTTTCAAGAATATCCATACAGAGAGTAAAAATTCAAACTGACCAGTTCAATATTTATTTGTGGCAGAAACTAGAACTTTCATATTTTTTCAATATTGTAACTTCTGGCAGTGGGAAGAGAGACTTTCTTGTTGAAAATTTTAATGTCATTTCCCAAACAAAAGACTTGGTTAATTTTGAAAATAAAAATCCTTCAGTTAGTTTTCCCATTGTGGGAATATATGTGAAATATGCTCTTCATATTTTTAAAACTGTACTAAATGAGAAATAATCCTTATTATTCCCTGAGGCTTCCTGCATGTTTGAAACTTGTGATATCTCAGAATTTGTCCTATAAATTATTGACATCTTCCAAAGTTTTACTCCTGTTTTTAGGGTTGTTATCAACAAATATTCATTGAAGTGTCTCCTTCATCCAAGTAATGAGGCTGGACATTAGCAGTTAAAAAAAAAAAAAAGAAGGAATCAGACATAGACTTCTTCTATAAGANACTTCTGGCAGTGGGAAGAGAGACTTTCTTGTTGAAAATTTTAATGTCATTTCCCAAACAAAAGACTTGGTTAATTTTGAAAATAAAATCCTTCAGTTAGTTTTCCCATTGTGGGAATATATGTGAAATATGCTCTTCATATTTTAAAACTGTACTAAATGAGAAATAATCCTTATTATTCCCTGAGGCTTCCTGCATGTTTGAAACTTGTGATATCTCAGAATTTGTCCTATAAATTATTGACATCTTCCAAAGTTTTACTCCTGTTTTAGGGTTGTTATCAACAAATATTCATTGAAGTGTCTCCTTCATCCAAGTAATGAGGCTGGACATTAGCAGTTAAAAAAAAAAAAAAGAAGGAATCAGACATAGACTTCTTCTATAAGATGTTTGTAAGAACCTTAAGTTCATTAGAAACAGGCAGTATGTGTGTTGGAGGATCTAGAAGGACCTCTTAGAAGGACTCTTAGATATTAGCATCCAAATCCCATCACATTCTTTTCCTGTCCTTTGATTTCTCAAAGACTGTATATAAAATAGGAGCTCAACAAATGTTACTGTTGTTAAGCCCTAGCTATTGTCAGCCAATCTGCCACTACAAAAAATTTCACTTGACTCATTCTTTACAATATTTCTGGAAGACAGGGTTGCTATTGTGGCTGCTATTGTTTAATCTGTTTTCTTGGATTATTTGGATTACTCCAAAGTCTTTTCATTAATTAAAATTGTAAAACTACTTTCAGTTAATTAAAGCAGCAGATTTGTTAGTTCAGTCTGCGGTATGAAAGGGTCTGAACCCAGGTCACAGGGTTAGTTTTTGGCTCATGCATCTCTCGTTCAAAACATTCACTCACCTGCAAGGTTTTAAGAAAGACCAGTTGACCATGTAGGTATCCCCATGACATGAGCATACATTAAGAAAGAAGCGGTTATAAATCTATAGATTTTGCAACTGGAAGGAAACTTGTAGACCATCCAACAATTTCATTCTTCATAGAAGAAAAGTCAAAGTGGAGAAGGGACTTTGTCTTACTCATCTATGGTACCTGAAGCACAGCAAAATTACAATAAATTATAAATCTTAGTGCTTAGTATGGTGCTAAGTATTTGTATACACTGTCTCATTCTCACTATAAAATCTGAAGGGGGTGTAAATTTCTAGATTTTTGTGAATGACAAAACTGAAACTTTTAGAGATGAAGTAATATGCTCAGGTTCCATAGCTAATAGAGTAAAATCACAATGAATCTTACTCTGAAGCCTAAATTCCCCTCCTTACCCATTATTATAGGTGATTTTATGATTTTATATTAGGTACTAAAAAATGGTGTTGAATTTGTAATATTAAAATTTCCTGTTCAATAGATAACAATGAATGGAAACAGAGAGAGAGTGAGAGAGAGAAGTGGGGGAGGGAAGAAGGGAGTAGAATGGAGGATAAGAAAAAGAAAGAAACCTCAGTACTGTAACGTTATGATTTTTGCATTTGTGTTCTTCGATTCCAGTCCAATATTATAATTCTTAAAACCAAGTTCTACCGGATTATTAGTCAATGGCTCTTAATTAGTAAACTCAGATAAAGTAAACAATATTAGATCAGTAGGGTAAAAGTTACTATGTAATATATGAAGTTTCTTAATATCAATCTAAAAGCATTAACTTGCTACCTCACCAAGCCCTGAAAAAAAAATCACATTAAAACCTCTGCAGTTACATAAACATTACAAACTTTAAAATTCAGTAACCTGGATATAGTTTGAAAATCAGATGTGGTTTTTTGTTGTTGTTGTTGTTGCTGATTTTTGGTTTTGTTTTTGAAACAGTCTCACTCTGTCACCCAGGCTGGAGTACAGTCGCGCGATCTCGGTTCACTGCAACCTCTGCCTTCCTGCCTCAAGAGATCCTTCCACCTCAGCCTCCCCAGTAGCTGGGACTACAGGTGCTTACCATGCCGAGATATTTTTTTTTATTTTTTGTAGAGGGGGGCCTTGCCATATTGCCCAAGCTGGTCTCACTCCTGAGCTCAAGCGATCTGTCCATCTCAGCCTCCCAAAGTGCTGGGAATACAGGCATGAGCCACCATGCTTGGCCTTAATAAACTACTTCTTTAAATGTACTGTTGTTGTTAATATTTAATAATTAATTCTATACCATGCATTAAGTAGTTACTATGTGCATGACCCTGAACCAGGTATTACAACATAGTTGAATAAAAGTCTTTATAAAAATGAATGCTTCTGTTTTTTCCTTTGAGGGTTTATTTGCTGATTCATTAAGTTTTCAATATTTTAAAGGTATAGTGTTTTAAGGACAAAATGACAAAACCAACAACCAATCTTTTGTTATTTGTTTCAGTTCAGTCTTTATCTCAAGCCAGATTTTTTACATTTTCCTTAGTGAGTGCACCTAACTAACTTGGCTTTCTAGACTTGGTTTAGAATGTTTTCTTGAAAAAGAGGAAATATGCTGCTTTGAATTAAGATAATTTTGAAACACCTGGTCCACAACGCTGTGACTTTAGAAAGCATTTTATGAAGTTAGATCAATACTCTTGATTAATTTCTAGCTGCATTCATACTTTAGTCATATATTCTCCACATAAATTTTTGCATTCTTGTGAAAGCAAAACAATTATTTTTCTTTTAAATCACTTAGACAACCCTCTTTAACAAAATTAGAGAAACCTTAGCTCTAATTGTGGCAGTTTAAATGAGCAAGTCCGTATCAATTATACGCAGTCCAGAGAACCACATAACATGATGGAAACAAAAGCCATGCCTAAAGGTCAATGGAATTGAGATGTCTTCACCTGAAAAAAGGGGGTCACTAAGGAAAAGGGCTACTGATTAATTATCTTCAGGAATATGCATACTTCTTCTCAAGTAAGGAAAAGATAAAGAGCAAATAGACTGGAGTTTCAAGAAAAGAAAATTTAATTAGAGATAAGATAACATCTTGACTGTAAGATAATAAAATATTACAGCAGATTAAATTAAAAGGTATTTTGAAAACCTTCTATTAGTTAAGGCTTTGATCCACCCAAGAGCAGAGAAGTAAACCAGACAAAATCAATTCAACAAAATAATTATGTGAAATGTAGGTTACCTTTCCAGTAAGTTTCCCTCTGGATAGAATTTCAGGGAAAATAGTTTTATTTTATATTAATGATATCTATTACTTTGTTTTCTCTCATGTTGCATGTATTACTGTTAATGACAGTCTAGTCAAGTCATTATTCATGAGTGACGAAGGACACAAAATTTGATCGTAAATGTTTACCTCCCCCCTTGCCGTGTGAGAACTCCTTTGATGTGGATCTTATTTCCTCTTAGCCTATAAGTAATTGTAGACTCATCCCCAAAATCCCCATGCTAAAAGGTTTTTGTGGTTTAAAACGGTGATGCCTTAGCAGGGGTTCTCAGACTTTTCCACTAATAAACATTTGTATCAGTCAATGTCAGTCAAGAAAACAGAAACCACTCCAGGTATTTTGCACATCAGGATTTTAATACAGGGAATGGATCACAAACTAACCAGAAAAACTGAAAGAGCAAGAAGAATATAGAAGAAAACTAGAAAAGCATAGGGCATAAGTGTGGTCTCATGGCCCACACTCACTGCTGAGCTCCCTGGAGGCATGACCTTTTCTGCCGCTGCTGCTATAGGAATCACACTACTGCCACAGCACAAGTAGCCAAGAACCCAAAATTACTGCTGTTGCTGCTGAAGCCCATGGCCAGCTGCAATCTCTCCTAATCATCCACACCTGCTACCACTGGACACTAGTAGAGGAGAAGGGGAATTTTCCCTTTTCCCTTCTCCTCACCTTCTAGTTACCTGCAGTGCATCACATTAGCACTTAATAGCAAGTTAGATAGTAAAGGAACTGTGAACATAGAGTTTGCAGAATTCCAATCCTAGCAATACAAAGGACAGTATAAAATGGTGAGTGTGGATCTAAGCCTGCTAATGCCTAGCTAGGTACCTGTCAATCTGTGCAATCACACAGTTCAAATGAAGATAAAATAATACGACTCACTTAACAAGGAAGTCAAGACTGTTTTAGACCAAAGTTGTGTTACAATTAAGTCTTTAGATTGTTTATTTATGCCGGAAGTAGAATTGACGGATAAAATACAGAACACCAATTAAATTTGAAAATTATATGAAACTTCCTTATATTTCAAAATAGTTTTTCTTTCTCTGAAATTAAAATTTAACTCTGTACCTATTTTCTTACCTGCTAAATTTGGCAACCCTTTGCCATGAATACCATATTCTTTTCTTTTTTCTACTTTCTGATATTTAACATCACATCATGAGATGGTGTACAGAACATAGAGCAAGACTTTTTACTAGTTCTGTATTACTAAACTAAATTCCTTTATTTGACCACAAAACCTTGGATCTCTGGATCCTTGGATATCTGAATCATTCCAAAGGGGAAAAAAAGTCATGATTCACATTTAATAGCATTTTATATTTTATAAATAATTTTTATATATTCTCATTTAATATTCATTGCAATCTTATGAGATAAGCCTAATTGTTGATATATTTCAAAACTTTTTAAAATGCCTGTCAGAATATTTAAGTAATTTGTCCAAGGTCACATGATTAACATACATGCTGCCACTTGAATATTCTTTCCCTTATCTCCATGAACTTTCTGCAGCCCAAAGACTTAGAAAACTCTAAAGTTAAAATTTGATTTCTATAAATATGAAGGATAAGCGCAGCAGAAAAAGAAAGCTAAGAGGCCAAACTGAACATTAAAGGAAAGAGAAGGAATTCTGCCTGCTTTGCCTTAGTAAACAACAGTGGTAGGGTTTATTGCCTGGTCATTTGGATGCCTTCAAGCCTATGTCTTTTTCAGAGCCAACAGGCATTGCACTACATGTTGAGAATGCAAAGACAGATAAGACATTGTCTTTGAAGTTGTGACCATACAGTCTAAGGGCAAAGATGATGCTTATTGATGGAAAGTTGAATTATTCAGCCCTTCCATGTCATGTTGCTAGAGACATAAACTGAACATTGTTGATTAGTGTTGGTTGCATTGATGCTCCCTAAGGGATCCTGTCTCCATAATTTCATTCATCAGTTCACTATTCTTGTGTGTATAGAGCTAAAGACATTGTTTATTATGAAATATGTTATAATAGTAAATACATATGTAAATAAGCTCCTTTTCATTACTCAAGTATTTCAGAAACAGGACTAATACCCACTTTACAGCCCAACTGTATAATGATGGACTTTTTGTGTATGTAATTATTACAATTCTGATGGTGAAATTTCATCCATGGTATGTCAGAACAGTTTTACAATGAATTTCTACTGTACTTAGGATATTGCTACTAGGAATTAGAGTCCTCACAGGGACCTCCCAGGGATCATCTCCTGTATTCTACTGTCCTTAGGCAAAGCTAATTCTAATAACTCAAGACTAAGGTTCTCTTCCCTGTGTTTAATAAATACCACACATAGTGATTTAGTCTACATCTTCCAAAGTAATCTCATATCGATATAGATTATTTTGGAAATCTAGATTTCTTTTAAAAATATAAAAATGAGACCACTTTCAATCATTTAAAAGATGGGACATTCATAGTCTTGAACCGCCATTTCAAACTCATGCTTAATCAAAACCTGTTCTAACACAAATGAACAAATGATCATGGTCAAATGTTTTTGAAAAAGTTGCCCTATTGTAATTCAATAAGAGTTAGCCATTTCACGTTAGTTTTCTTTGGATGGTCCACTTGTGACTAAACAAACTACTTCTTCCTATTGCTAAACTTCCTTTGTATTATATAATCATCTTGTGGTCACACAAGTTTATCTGAAAAAAATTATTGATTTAAAATTTTATAAGGTACTTATGTGTCAGTCACATTTTCTTGAGGTAAGGCAGCAGTTTTTGTTGTTGTTGTTTGTTTGTTTGTTTTGCTCATTTCCTAGGTAGATTGCAGCTGGTCTGAGGGTAAACACAGAGGAGTTTCTTTCTCTTCCCAGGCTCTATAATGAGAATATTCTGTCTGATCAGGTGCATGCACCCTGCTGTCATTTGCAGCCTGACCTGCAGGTCAGGGGTGATGTGAGCTGGCTCAGGGATGCATACAAATCACATCCTCTTGTCTGTCTGTTTTGTTGACTGGTTCTCCTCAGGGTCGTGGCTATCTTAAGTAGCAGCCTGAAGGATAAAGTGTGCCCTGTCTGCGCTGTAAAACTTCGACTATGGACCAATCGTATCTGACATACAGCAGCATGAGGTTTGGTTTAGCCTTTGGATTCAGAACAAATCACTGGCTATCAATGGCTGATAGTGACATGCAGTTTACTGAAGCTCTCCTTTTTGACAGCTCTAAGTGGGAAAGAAATGGATCATTTTTAAGTTAGGATGTTTGTGTTTCAAATTATGCTCTGCATGAATCATTTTTAACATGAAAATGAAACTATTAAATTACAAAATTTTAAAAAGTGAAGTATTTTGCTTCGGTGGTCTGGATTCAACATGCAACGTCTAGGCTACAAAAGATCACACATATGGAAACATATGAGGCTGTTAAATGTTCTCAGTGAGATTTTGCTATGTTGATGTGTATAAATTTATAACTTTAGCTGCTTTCACTAAAATGTATCTTTAATCACAGAATTTAACTAATAGACAAGTTTAATGTCCTTTCAGTGTCATTCCACCTAGCATCAAAACTTGTTAATAGCAGATAAAATTAGAGTTTATCTATAATCTGCTTTAATATTTATGGAAGGTTTCTATAATTTGACTTTAAAACATTTGAACCTCTTACTCCTCATATAAAAAGACATCCAATCACTTGCTATGAGAAACACAGAAAAATAAATAAATGACATAACCAGGGCCCTCAAAAGGTTACAATCTAGCAAGGGAGAAAAAGCATAAACATAAAGCAAAGCCTACTAACATAAACACTATGAAAAAATATAAAAATTTGTGAGAGCTTAGAAGGGAGAATATTTACTCCTAGCTGGCCTTTGAGTAAATGGCAAGATTCCAAAAATGGAAATGAGGATGAGCAAGGAAAGGCATTCCAGAGAGAACAAGGTAAACAAACACTCTGAAGTAGATGAGGAGGTCAAGTATTAGGTGGGATACAGACACTGTCCTCCAGAAAAGATCATGTGGCCATAATATGTAGGGTGAGTAATTGGCAGGAGAAACTGGAGCTTAAGAGACTTATTGCAAATAAGCCAAATATAAGGCAATAAGTCTTTGACTAGGGTAACTGAAGCCATAGTAAAGAAGAAAGAATGATTTCAAAGAAGCATTTGAGAAATAGAGTGCTCTTTGTTTGAAAAGGGGAGTAAACATTTCCCGGAGTCAACTTCCTCACACATGTACACACATAGGGTCCTTTAGTGTGTTTCCAGGATGACAGCAACTCACTGAGCAAAGATTTATTATAAGACTTAGGGCACTGTTAGTTTTTCCATCATACCTTCCAGTCCGAGGTCCTTCAGGAGGCCTACTCAGCCTCTTTGGTCTTTCTCTGCAGTATAATGTATGCTTACATGATTATTAAGTAAATGAATGAATACGAATACATCATTTCAATGTTTTCTTTCTAGATCATTAGAGAATTACGACATCTTTGATAAGAATTAAAAAAAAAAAACAGAGGAAGAGGAGCAGGCTTTTTAACAGCAGTGAGTTCAGTTATAAATCTCTTCACTCAGCTCAGAGTCCCACAAGCAGAGTCATTATGAGACCTCAGGGCAGCTTTCTGAGTCAGCTTTTTGTATTGTTTACAAAATCAATGTTTTAATCATGATATTCTAGTAACCCATTATTCTGAGATGTTTAGCTCAGTCTCCATATTCACAGACATTATAACTTCTCTATTGATATTTACAGTGAAATTAAATGACAATATCAATTATATGTGAAGGGTGAATTTGGATTAAAATATGCATCTTAGCTTCTAAAATTATATATTTCAAAACAAAAGCAAATAGAAAAACATTCAGCCTCAAACGTTCTAGATTGAGCTCCTATGAATGTGGACTGGATTACAAGTTGGTTCCCAACTTTCCATGTCATCTAATTTTCTGATGTTTGTATTTTCAGCAAACTACTCTAAAACTCATTTGTGTATACATGCTACATAGCAGGTTAGATTTTTATAAGAATATGAAGAATCCTTATAAGAGGAAATGCTTGATAGTTTATATTCATGACAGGATCATTAAGTCCTGTTGTTAAGTCCAATTTGTATCTTTAGAGTTTTATCAGCTTTGGTATCTGAGTTCTATTAAATAAACTTGCAAAGTTGTGTAAGTAATGCTAAAGGCATGCTCTATTTCTCATAGTCTAGAAAGTACTACAGCCGTGTTCACTCCAGAGCCATTTGTCAATTCTGGGAAATGAGAGAGAATAAAAGAGAGAGATAAAACCTCCCTGTGAGATCACCATGGGCCTTTGTCAGCATCCAGCCCCTTAGTCTCTAGATTCTAGTAACTATTTCCTTCTTCTGCAGCTTCAGGCTTAGGGATTATAGCAATGCCTAAATCTCTAGTCCTAGGGCATGGCACTATCCTTTGTGTTTTCCTTGCCCTCCTTGATAAACTCCTTCTTCATTAAACTCTCCTTGAAATTTTTCTTTTTGTTTTTTGGGTTTGTTTTGTTGTTGTTGTTGTTTTTGTTTTTGTCTTTGTTTTTAGATGGAGTCTTACTCTGTTGCCCAGGCTGGAGTGCAGTGACATGATCTCAGCTCACTGCAACCTCCACCTCCCAGGTTCAAGCGATTCTCCTTGCCTCAGTCCCCCGAGTCGCTGGTACCACAGGTGCATTGCATGGCAACCAGCTAATTTTTGTATTTTTAGTAGAGATGAGGTTTCACCATGTTGTCCAGGCTAGTCTCAAATTCCTGCCCTCAGGTGATCTGCCCGCCTTGGCCTTCCAAAGTGCTGGGATTATAGGCAAGAGCCACCGTGCCTGGCCTTCTCCTTGAAATTTTTCAATTTGACCATCCTATCTCATTCCTACCAGGATACTAATCGATGTAATGGTCATAGGAGATTAAATGTACTGGTTTCAAAAGCTTCTACAATTTTATTCATATTTAAATTTTACTCATATTAAAAGTATTTCTGCCTTTAATCCATGAATAAAATTGTTAACAAAATCACCTATTTCAGTTCATCTGGGGTAGAAAAGGAAATTATTAGAAGAATCCCAGAAGAATCTGTGCCAACTAGAGTCCCATAGTGAAACTGTTAATCAATTAATTGTTTGGAAAGAAAAAGTAAAAATATTGGAAATATAACAAAAGTGATAATAGGCAATTCAATTGTAAAATATGGTCTTCTTAAGTACAATTTAATACCATACAGAATATGATTATTTTTCCTTGTATTTATAGATATCTTTCCATCTTTATATCCTGCAGACTACAGTATTCAATCTTCTCCTCTATTTCACTCACTCCTTTTTATATCTCAACCGTTCTCATGACCTTAAATATTATCTGAACACTTCTTCCGGACAGCAAGGAGTGGATAGCAGAAGACCAACATTTTCACCAAGAACAACTGTGAAAACATTCACAGTTAAATAAAGTTCACAAATAAAGTTTAAAAATTATCTGTTTAAGTCAGCACAGAGCTGCTGAGGCAGTAAGAACTGGAACTGCTTAACTTTGGAAGAGATACGAACTTACTGGAAGTGAGCTGACTTCTGTAGCCATTTTACTTGGCCCACTTATCTATCCTGGGCAAATAAAAGGTTTAGAATTCAGCTTGTCTACCTACAGGGGAGCCATTTCCAGGGATAAGGAAAATCAGCAGAGATTTGTAAGAGACTTGGGGTAACCTTATACACAGCTGGTTATTCTTTCAAGATATTTTCCAACTCCTAGTATTGAATGGGGCAAGGGACCCAAAACTTAAGCTGAAAGCCCCCCAAAGTGGAGGAAACCCTTCAACAGCCTCACAAGACAAAGACTGGAATTCAGGAACTATCAGGGAAAGGATTGGGGGTGAATTAGAGTTAGACTGAGCCTTACCAGTGGTGCAACCCAGCCTTATCAGTCATTATTCTACTGGCCTAGACAAAGGTGGGTTCAATCCTCTCTGGATAAATATAATATCATCTGCAGCCTCTGCAATGCTGACATTGTTGATGCTGTTCAATTCATATTTAGCATTCAACCAAAAATTACTAAAAAATACCAAAAGAAAATACTACATTACTTTTATAAGGAGATAAATTTTTTTAAAAGATAATATAAATAAATTCATAGAGGCTGTAGATACTGGAGTTAGGTGAAAAATTATTTTAAAATAACTAAGTATCATCTATACTAATTACTATTAAATTTTTACCACCAGTCTAGACTTCTCCCCTAGACTCCATACTTGTAGATAACTATCTACTCCATGTCTTCATTTAGATGACTAATACACATTTCAAACCCAAAAGTACAAATAAAATTCCTGATCCTACCACTCAAAACTCATTTTCTTTATAGACATTCACATTTCAGTAAATAGCAAGTTGTCAAAGCCAAAAAAAGTTGAAATTATTCTTGTCTCTCTTCTTTCCCTCATACCCCATATCCAGCATATCAGTGAATTCTATATACTCTCTTACAAATTATACCTACAATCCTAACATGTTTTACTACCTTATTTCTATTTCCTTGGTTGAGTCTTGCCTGGATAAGTGTAATAGTGTCCTTCTCATCTCTTGTATCTCTCTTTGTCCTCTGTGGACTATTCTTGACACAGAAGATGGAACAACGCACTTGTTATAGTAGTCAGATTATAACTCCTCTGCTCAAAAATTTCCAATGCTTTTCTATGTAAATTAAAAGGAGCTCCATTATGCTACAGTAACAAACAGAGCCAAAATCTCAGTATCTTCAAACAACAGATTTATTCATCATTCATATTATCTGTCCATTATAGGACAGATATGAGCACTCCATTTCATGTCATTTTACCTCAAACACCCCAGGAGTTGGTCATTGTAAAAGCTATCAACTGTATCATTGTCAACTGCTGCTCAGAGGAAAAGAAGAGAACAGTGAGGAGCACATGGACTCTTCAGAATAACAGTCACTGCCACTTATATTCCATTGGCCAAAGCCAGTCATGTGGCAACCCAAATCCTATCTGATTGACAAGCCTCTACATTATCCCATCTCTGTCACCTTACCTTTCTCATCTTCTCCTGACTCACAGTGCTTCAGGCATACTAGTCTCTTTGATGCTCCTCAAACAGTCCATGCAAGCTCCAGCTTAGAACTTGCTGTTCCCTCTACTTAGAACAGTCTTCTCCCAGTTATCCCTTCCCTGGCTATTTTAGATCTTTGTTCAAAATTCACCATCTCACAAGACTTCCCTTACCATCCTATTTTAAATTTCAGCGCTTAATATGCGCCTCTATTGCTCTCTATCCCCCTTCTCATCTTCATGTTTCTGTTGGACTTATCATCATGAAATTCTATATTTTTACTTCTTTATTATCTGTTTCTCTTCACTAGACTATAAGCTTCATAAGGGCAGGGATTTTTTTTCCAACTAAGTTAGCTCATTACCTACAGGAATTGCAAATACATCATGGGTGCTAAATAAATATCTGTTGCATAAATATAATGTCCCATCTTATTTTTATAGGACTTTAAAATGTACAAACCATTCTGATATGCATCCTCTCATTCAATATTTACAACCACCTAGAGAAGGACTAGCATGTGAATATATCGCCCCACCTTAATACGATGGCAAATGTGTAACTTGAGCAAGTATAGTCTGAAGTACCCACTCTGATAATTGCCAAGTTTAATACAATGAGAAGTGGATGAGAGGAGCAGCTCAAATCATCTACTGGAATGTAAACGCTTTACTGTCTGCACATCTCTAATAAGAATTGATGTGGTGTGTCATCTGTAATTTAATCACCAGCATTACATCTTGATAGTAAACAAGGATCACTAGACTATTCCCTATAAAGTTAGATTACCACACACACAAAATACACACTGAATTTGGGTAGTATTTCAGGTGTGACACAGATGATAAATGGAAGAAATTCAAACTAAATACAGCAGTCTTATAGCTGATCCTATCATGCTTCTAAATTTTAGTGCTTGCTGCACTGTATCACCTGTCCAGTCCAACCTCACCCCAACTGTCTGAACACAGAGGAATAAATTAATTCCTGAGTTATATTTATGGATTTAAACTTATTTTTGTTGCTGGGCATGTTGTTTTCATTGAGGAAACATTGTATTGCAGAATTTTTTCAGGAATTATGATGCAATGGCAGTTAAAACAATTTATCTAAACAATGCTACTATGAAGAGATCCAACACATATATGCATATATATGGGATGCTTTGGGTTTTTAAAAATATTTTTAAAGAAGTTAGTTTTTTACGAAGTTGACAAATTTTGCATGTATGTTGTATGTAGAGCCTTTTATTGCCATTTATTTCATAGATTATTGGTATACAACAGAGTAAAAGAATCCATCTGAAAGCATAAGCTAGAGAAAAATATGAGCATCTCTCTCTACCTCTCACAGATACACATGCCCCAGATATTTACCATGCTATCATATTTACTAAATTAGTAAATCATCAGAAGATGATTAATCTTAATCTTAATTAATCATCTTCTGATGATTTAATAATTTATTTTATTGTTTTACAATTACACAAAGTTTATTTTTTAGCTATATAAAACTAGACAGCAAAATATATGACATTAAACAGTGTAAAAGGGGTTAATGGTTTACAGTCTATACAGGCCACAACTTTACATGCAAATGAATAAATAGAAAATTAAGCAAAATGTTCCTTCTTGAATCAAGTGAAAAAATAACTGATTATAAGAAGTTACTGCACAGTGAAAGCTTCCTCTTGCGATTCTTAAATCTAGGATTTTCCTGCTCCAGTGTTATGCAAGCATAAGGACCATGGACAGCGTCTTGGGTTTACATATGAATACATGTTTCCATGATAGGAAATAACAGTGGATTCTTAAAAATGCATTATAGAAAATGCCATTTGATGTTTCTTCCATTTCTTTTTTTCTTTTTTTTTTTTTTTTTTTCTTGAGCGACGCGAGTCTCGCGTCTGTCGCCCAGGCTGGAGTGCAGATGGCGGTCTCTCGAGCGCTCACTGCAAGCTCCGCCTCCCGTTCACGCCATTCGCCCTGTCTCAGTCCTTCGCGAGTAGTGCTCTAGGACCGAACAGGTGCGCCCCCCTCGTCGCCTGCTAGTTTTTGTATTTTTTTTTTTAGTAGGAGACGCTGGGCTTTCAACTTCGTATTTAGCCAGGATGGTCTCTCTGATTTCCTCCTGTACGCTTCGTGATTTCCGCGCCCGTCTCTAGTCCTCCCAAAGTGTCTGGGCCCTCTTACAGGCTTGAGCTCTACCTGCGCCCGGCCTCTCATTTCTTAAATTAAAATCAGTTGTTATTGAAAGGCTCCACAAATTCACAGAGGACCTTGAAGACTAACATATTAGTTTCTTTTTTTGAAGGGATGTCAAACCACATTTTACATGTTCCCATTTACAATAATGATCAAATAACCACTTTTAGAAGAAGATTATTT
Source organism: Rhinopithecus bieti (assembly GCF_001698545.2). Classification (NCBI taxonomy): domain Eukaryota; kingdom Metazoa; phylum Chordata; class Mammalia; order Primates; family Cercopithecidae; genus Rhinopithecus; species Rhinopithecus bieti. The sequence goes on from NW_016809607.1 coordinate 1,029,874, forward strand.
AATTTTCAACAAAAGAAAAGAAAAGTCTGGACCATCAGTTGTTTGTTAGCTTGGTTTGTGCGAGTGGAGGGTGAAGAGAACGCGGTCACACATTATTTCCTCTGCTTCTTTCACCACCACTTCATTGTATTAACACATATTCTTAGACATAAAATTATCTCAGGCCACTTCTTCTCAAATTGTATGTCTATTACACTTTTTCTTACATTGATCTTATGATGTAGTCTTCTGATCTTGGTTCAAATAAGAAAAATGAACTTATTCTGAACTTACAGAATCAAGCATTCTAATCACAAGTCTTGTGCAGGGAACCTGATGTTTGATAATCTTCACCACAGAGCTGGTGGTGTTTGCTTGAGAGCATGTTAGCGTTAATGTATTTGTCCTCACATTTAATTCAAAGCATCTTACACAGACACCATTAATGGTATTTTGCTAGCACTTTCAAATGACTTCTAATGTAATTTAAATCAATTCAATTTAACAGCCATTTATTGTGCAAAGATCTGCACTTTGTGTGTTTTAGGTGATACAAAAGCAAAGTCCCTATCCTAAAGGATATTGTGGTCTATAGAGGAGAATGAATGTGGACATCACTCACATGACACAATGAAGATTATAAAGAGTGCTATAATGGAGGCTCAGCACAGTTCTAGGTGAGCACAAAGGAGGTGAATGGATTTTTATGTGTATAAAATAAAACAGTAAATGTTTCAAGGAACTGATTAAAGACTTGAAGCAAAAATAGACTTTCAAGAGCCACAGCCATTGTGGTGGATAAATTAGTTACAAGGAAGATTTCAAGTTTGAGATATGGAATGAAAGTTTTAACACAGTGATGTATGTAATGTGGAGGAAATAAAGTCATCTTATGTAGGGCACATTGGGTGGAAACATGACTATCCTGGAAGATACACCTGGAGAGGTAAACTGGGACAAAGGAAAGCTTCAAACACTCATCTTGGGTATGAATCCTAGTACTTAGGTGATGCTGTTATTGGTGGGTTTTGAAGGACATTTTGATAACAAAAATAACCCTAGCATTGCATGATGGATGTACTGGGGAGGCAGGAAAGAATTTTGATTTAGAAGCTGAAGGAGACATTTTGAAAGATGCCTGTGATTTTCCTTCTAGGAGATTGGGATGGCAGTACTGCAATTTTTAGATGTAAGGGATGCTGAAAGAGGAGCACATATAGACAGAAAGATGATGACTTCAATTTCAAACTCTGTGAGTTTGACCTTGCAGCCTGACATCTATGCAAAAATAACTATTGGGCATTACAAAATAATCATCAGTTTGGGGAAAAAACTGCTCAAACTATTTTAGGTAGATTTGGTTTATTTCTTAAGAAAAAAAGAATTTTTTTTACCATTTCTGGAATTTACCAATAACATTTACCAATTAAAAAATAATTATTTGAAGTCAATATTTAGGGAGAGGCCTTTTCTTAATTAAAGAAAACCTACTTCTTTCCTGTTATTTTTATAACTTGTTATTTTATATCTTGTTATTTTTATAATTTCTTGTTATTTTATAAAAATAACAAGAAAGAAGTAGCATGCAAGTCTCACTGTAAAGTTTTGGAAAATTCAAATAAAAAATAAAAAAATTCATTTCATTCTATACCACAGAAACAATGACTACTGACCTTCTGGGTTAGATGTTCACATCTTTGTTCATGAGTAAATATATGTGTGTGTGTATGTGCACAAGTACATGGATATGTATGGCAAATAAAAATGGGATCATAGAATTCTGTGATCTGCTTTATTTAATCAATAAATTAGGAGCATTTTTTCATGACACTAAATAATCTTTTATAACTTCATCAAAAAAATTAATAGGCTTTTTTAAGAGTAGTTTCACATTTACATAAAAGTTGAGCAACATGAACATTATATAGGAGCTCTCCTATATAACCCTTCTCCCTAGACACATGGTTTTTTCTATTATTATCTTGTGTTAATATGATACATTTGCTACAAATTATGGACCAATTTTTTTGCTTTTATTACTTAGTTACGTATTAATACTTTTGCCTTTGATGTTAGATCCAGGGGGATACATGTGCAGGTTTGTTTCCTGGGTATATTGTGTGACGCTAAAGTTTGGGGCATGATTGATCCCATCCCCCAGGTACTGAGCATAGTACCCAATAGTTAGTTTTTCATCCCACACCTCTCTCTCTGTATCCCCTGTCTAGTAGTCCCCAGTTTCTATTGTTGCCATCTTTATGTCCATGAGTACCCAATGATTACTTTCCACTTATAAGTAAAAACATGCGGTATTTGTTTTTCTGTTTCTGTGTTAATTCGCTTAGAATAAGGGCCTCCAGCTGCATCCCATGTCACTGAGAAGAATATTATGTCATTCTTTTTATGGCTCTGTAGTATTCCATAGTGTACACGTACAGTATTTTCCTTTTTCTTTTAACTTTTATTTTAGTTTCAGGGCTACATGTGCAGGCTTGTTATACAGGCAAATTGCATGTTTCAGGTGTTTAATGTACAGATAATTTTGTCATCCTAGTAATAAGCATAGCACCTGATATTCCTATCCAGTTTTTCAATCCTCACCCTCCTTCCACCCTCCACCATTGCAGTGTTTGTTGTTCCCTTCTTTGTGTCCATGTGTACTCAATGTTTAGCTCCCATTCATAAGTGAGAATATACAGTATTTGGTTTTCTGTTCCTACATTAGTTCACTTAGGATAATGGCCTCCAGCTCCATCCATGTTACTACAAAGGACAAGATCTTATTCTCTTTTATGGCTGCATAGTATTCCATGGTGTATATGTACCACATTTTCTTTATCAATTGTATTGCTGATGAGCATCTAGGTAGATTCTATGCCTTTGCTATTGCGAATAATGCTGTGATGAACATACGTGTGCATATTATGTTAAAAAAATTTTATATTCCTTTGGGTATATATCCAATAATAGCTAATAATGGCATTGCTGGGTTGAATGGTAGTTCTGTTTTAAGTTCTTTGATAAATCTCCAAATTGCTTTCCACAATGGCCACATTCCTATCAGAAGTGTAAAAGCATTCCCTTTTGTCCACAACCTTGCCAGCATCTGGTATTTTTTGACTTTTCAATAATAGTCATTCTGAGTGATGTAAGATGATATCTCATTGTGGTTTTGATTTGCATGTCTCTAACGATTAAGTGGTGTGGAGCATTTTTTCAAGTTTGTTGGCCACATATATCTCTTCTTTTAAAAGTGTCTGTTCTTTTAAAAGTGTCCTTTGCCCACTTTTTAATGGAGTTGTTTGTTTTATGCTTGTACATTTTTTGAAGTCCCTTACATATTCTGGATATTAGACCTCTGTCAGATGCATAGTTTGCAAATATTTTCTCCCATTCTGTGGGCTATTTACTCTGTTGATAGTTTCTNTACCACAGAAACAATGACTACTGACCTTCTGGGTTAGATGTTCACATCTTTGTTCATGAGTAAATATATGTGTGTGTGTATGTGCACAAGTACATGGATATGTATGGCAAATAAAATGGGATCATAGAATTCTGTGATCTGCTTTATTTAATCAATAAATTAGGAGCATTTTTTCATGACACTAAATAATCTTTTATAACTTCATCAAAAAAATTAATAGGCTTTTTTAAGAGTAGTTTCACATTTACATAAAAGTTGAGCAACATGAACATTATATAGGAGCTCTCCTATATAACCCTTCTCCCTAGACACATGGTTTTTTCTATTATTATCTTGTGTTAATATGATACATTTGCTACAAATTATGGACCAATTTTTTTGCTTTTATTACTTAGTTACGTATTAATACTTTTGCCTTTGATGTTAGATCCAGGGGATACATGTGCAGGTTTGTTTCCTGGGTATATTGTGTGACGCTAAAGTTTGGGGCATGATTGATCCCATCCCCAGGTACTGAGCATAGTACCCAATAGTTAGTTTTCATCCCACACCTCTCTCTCTGTATCCCCTGTCTAGTAGTCCCCAGTTTCTATTGTTGCCATCTTTATGTCCATGAGTACCCAATGATTACTTTCCACTTATAAGTAAAACATGCGGTATTTGTTTTCTGTTTCTGTGTTAATTCGCTTAGAATAAGGGCCTCCAGCTGCATCCCATGTCACTGAGAAGAATATTATGTCATTCTTTTATGGCTCTGTAGTATTCCATAGTGTACACGTACAGTATTTTCCTTTTCTTTTAACTTTTATTTTAGTTTCAGGGCTACATGTGCAGGCTTGTTATACAGGCAAATTGCATGTTTCAGGTGTTTAATGTACAGATAATTTTGTCATCCTAGTAATAAGCATAGCACCTGATATTCCTATCCAGTTTTCAATCCTCACCCTCCTTCCACCCTCCACCATTGCAGTGTTTGTTGTTCCCTTCTTTGTGTCCATGTGTACTCAATGTTTAGCTCCCATTCATAAGTGAGAATATACAGTATTTGGTTTTCTGTTCCTACATTAGTTCACTTAGGATAATGGCCTCCAGCTCCATCCATGTTACTACAAAGGACAAGATCTTATTCTCTTTTATGGCTGCATAGTATTCCATGGTGTATATGTACCACATTTTCTTTATCAATTGTATTGCTGATGAGCATCTAGGTAGATTCTATGCCTTTGCTATTGCGAATAATGCTGTGATGAACATACGTGTGCATATTATGTTAAAAAAATTTTATATTCCTTTGGGTATATATCCAATAATAGCTAATAATGGCATTGCTGGGTTGAATGGTAGTTCTGTTTTAAGTTCTTTGATAAATCTCCAAATTGCTTTCCACAATGGCCACATTCCTATCAGAAGTGTAAAAGCATTCCCTTTTGTCCACAACCTTGCCAGCATCTGGTATTTTTTGACTTTTCAATAATAGTCATTCTGAGTGATGTAAGATGATATCTCATTGTGGTTTTGATTTGCATGTCTCTAACGATTAAGTGGTGTGGAGCATTTTTTCAAGTTTGTTGGCCACATATATCTCTTCTTTTAAAAGTGTCTGTTCTTTTAAAAGTGTCCTTTGCCCACTTTTAATGGAGTTGTTTGTTTTATGCTTGTACATTTTTTGAAGTCCCTTACATATTCTGGATATTAGACCTCTGTCAGATGCATAGTTTGCAAATATTTTCTCCCATTCTGTGGGCTATTTACTCTGTTGATAGTTTCTTTTTACTGTCCAGGTCTTTCGTTTAATTAGATCCCATTTGTCATTTTTTGTTTTTGTGGCAATTTCCTTTGGAATCTTCGTCATGAAATATTTGCCAGGACCTACATCTGGAAAGGTATTTCCCAGGTTTTCAAGGATTTTTTTTATAGTTTTAGGTTATACATTTAAATCTTTAATCCATCTCAAGTTGATTTTTGTATATGGTACAAGGAAGGGGTCTTCTGCATATAGCTAGTCAGTTATCTGAGCACCATTTTTGAAAAGAGAGTCCTTTCTTCAGTGCTTATTTTTGTCAATTTTGTCAAAGATCAAATGGTTGTAGGTGTGTGGTTTTATTTCCGGTCTCTCTATTCTGTTCCATTGTGCTATGTGTCTGTGTTTGCACTAGTACCATGATGTTTTGGTTACTATAGCCTTGTAGTATAGTTTGAAGCTGGGTAATGTGTTGCCTTCAACTTTGTTCTTTTTGTTTAGGAATGCCTTTGCTATTCAGGCTTTTCTTGTCGTTCCATATGAATTTTAGGATGACTTACTCTATTTTTGTGGAAAATGACATTGGTAGTTGGATAGGATCAGTGTTGAATTTCTTGGTTGATTTGGGCAGTATGGCCGTTTAAATGATAGTGATTCTTCTAATCCATTAGCACAGAACGTTTTTCCATTTGTTTGTCTCATCTATGATATTTTTGAGCAGTGTCTTTTAGCTCTCCTTGTAGACATCTTTCACCTCCTTTGTTAGATGTATTCCTAGGTATTTCTTTTTTCTTCTTCTTCTTACTTGAGGCTATTGTAAATGGAACTGCATTCTGATTTGTCTCTCAATTTGAATGTTATTGGTGTATAGAAATGCTACTGATTTTTGCACATTGATTTTGTATTCAGAAACTTTACTAAAGTCATTTATCAGTTCTAGGAGCCTTTTGGCAAAGTTTTTAGGGTTTTTTAGACATAGAATCATATCATGAGTGAAGAGAGATAATTTAACTTTTTATTTTCCTATTCAGATTCCTTTAATTATTTCTTTTCCCTGATTTTTCTGGGAGGACTTCCAGCACTGTGTTGAATAGGAGTGGTGATAGTAGGCATCCTTGTCTTGCTCCAGTTCTCAAGGGGAATGTTTCCAGCTTTTGCCCATTCAGTATGACATTGGCTGTGAGTTTGTCATAGATGGCTTTTATGATTTTAAGATATATTCCTTTAATGCCTAGTTTCTTGAGAGTTTTTATCATGAAGGGATGTTGGATTTCATTGGAAATCTTTATTTGTTGGAAAGTTTTTTCCACATCTATTGAGATGATCATATGGTTTTTATTTTTAATTCTGTTTATGAAGTGACTCACACTTACTGACTTGCGTATGTTAAACCAACCTTGCATCCCATGAATGAAAACTACTTGAGCATGGTGAATTAACTTTTTGATATGCTGGATTTGATTTGATAGTATTGCATTGAGGATTTTTGCATTAATGATTACCATGGATACTGGCCTGTAATTTTCTTTTTGCATTGCGTCTTTGCCAGGCTTTGGCATTAGATTGATGCTGACCTCATGGATGAGTGAGGAAGGAGTCTCTCCTCCTCAATTTTTTGAAATAGTTTTAGGATGATTGACGCTAGCTCTTCTTTGTATGTCTGGTAGGATTCAGCTGAGAATCCATCTGGGATGAACCAATATTGATAAATCATCATTAACTAAAGGCCATAGTTTAAGCTTCACTCTCTCTCTTTTTGTTACAGTTCTAAGGATTTTGACAAATGAATAGTGTCATATTTCTACCATTAAAGTATTACACAAAATAGTTTCACTGCCCTAAAAATCTCCTGTACTTCATCCGTTCATTTCTGTCCCCTTGTCCCCCAACCAGCCCCAACTTTGTACTGTGCTATAGAATATCATCTAGTTGAAAGTACATAGCATTTTCAAAGTGGCTTCCTTCACTTCATAATACGAACTTAAGTTTCCCCCATGTCTGCTTATAGCTTGACAGCTCATTTCTTTTGTCACTGAACAACATCCCATTGTCCACATGTGCCACAGTTTGCTTATTCATTTATTAGTTAATTCCAATTTTTGGCAATTATCAATAAAGCTGCTATGAACATTTATGTACAGGTATTTGTGTAAATATGAGTTTTCAACACATTGGATAAATACTTAGAAGAGTAATTGCTGGATCCCATGTTAAGACTTTTCAGCTTTGTAAGAAACTGCCAGTCTTCCAGAGTGGCTGTACTGTTTTTCATTTCCACCAGCAATGAATAAGCGCTCCTCTTACTCCACGTCTCTGTAAGCTCTAGCTGTTGTCGTCGTTCGGTATTTTAGCCATTCTGAATGTGTGTGCAGTTATATTTCATTGTTGTTTCAGCATGCAATACCTTAATGATATTTGATGTGAAATATATTTTCATATGCTTATTTGTTGTCTGTATGTCATTCTAGGTGAGATGTCTGTTAGGGTCTTTGGCCCAGTTTTTCATTGGGGGGTTTTCCTATTGTTGAGTTTTAATAGTTCTTTGTACGGTTTTGATATAAGTCTTTTATCAGATATGTCTTTTGGAAATATTTTCTTTTAGTCTACAGCTTTTGTTTTCATTCTGTTAGCACTGTCTTTTATAGCACAGAAGTTATTAATTTCAATAAAGTCCAACTTACGAATTTTTTTCATGAATTGTCTTTTTGGTGTTATATCTAAAAACTCACTGCAAGGATGCCATCTAGATTTTCTCCTGTAATCTCATTTTCAATGGTTCTACAATAGTCTATAACTAATATAAATGCTTTGGTTTTGGTCACTTAAATTGTTTCCAATATTCCACTATTATAAACAATACTGCAATGAATTTTCTTTGAGCTATGTATTTGAGCATGCCCATAATTTCTTTAGAAGTATAATTGCTAAGTGTGGTGGAATTGAGGGTTGACTCATCAATATCTACTCCAATCTTCTTTTTCAATGCCTTCTTGAACAGCAAAAGCTGAAAAGTTGTAACTTACATCACCAGAACCCAACTCAGCTAGAATTCCAGATGTCATTTAAATCCTAGGTAGGGAGAAGGCAGGTAATAAGAGAGAATGTGATATTGAATACAAAATTAAAGCTAGATGAAAGGAATACATTTCATGGTTCTATAGTGCTCTAGGATGACTATAGTTATAGTCATAGTCATGGTTACAATAACTATATTACATAGTTTCAGGTAGCTAGAAGGAAAATATTGAATGTTCCCAACACAAAGAAATGATAAATGTTTGAGATGATGGATACGTTAATTACCCTGATCTGATCACTACACATTATATGTATCACAACATTATTTGGTACTCCACAAATACATATATAATTATTACATGTCAAAATTTTTTTTAAAATCTGCTATGAAATGTACTTCTGTGAATCTTGAAGTCAGAACTAGAGAGAAAAAAAACGGGCTTGAAGCATCTATTTGGTATCAGTTGTAGCAGAAGTAGCAAGGTTCTGGAGCTAGCACCAAGAGCAGTAGTTCCCAGTTTAACAGACCGTGTCAGTGGCTTGCCCTGGGTGACCAGTTGTGCAGGTATCTTTAGAAGTCATTCCCAGAAGTTCAGACTTGATCTCTTTGCTGTCTTAGTGAATCCATATGTTGCTTAATACCCTGTAATAAATCTCTTTCTGCTAAAGATAGGTAGAATGTATTCTGGGCTCTCCATGCTATATTCTGTATTCTGCATATGGCGTCATAATGTAATCATATTTTATATAATTTTATACACATTGCCAAACTGCCTTCCAGTAGAGGAGTCTGTTATATCAATTCTTTTTCAACCACCTAAGTACAGGCATGCCCACATCCTCAAGCCCATGCCAGTATTAGTATTATAATCTTAAACGGTTTTTTTTAAATTTATAAGTTGGAAATTATACACTTACTTTATTCTCATTTTTTAAAATTTATCAGTGAAATTAAACTTGTTCTATGTATTTTTCAAATTCCTTTCTTTGTCCTTTGTCCATTTTTCTGTTGGAAAGGCAAGTAGGTTTTTTAAACTAAAGTTATGAATAGAGGCACAACATGAGTAACAAAGAAATTATTCCCAAGTAGTTATCTATCCCTTGTTTTAGAAGGAAAACTGAATGAAATTAGAAAGCTTATTTTAATTTTTTAAAAGTCAAAATAACAAAGTGAAAATGAAGTGTCTGTATAATTAGAAGGTACATAAATGTGAAAAAAATTTAACATAGATATTCAAAATAAGATAAATTTCATCACAAGTAAGTATCTTTAATATTTTTGAGTACGCATATGCTCACTAGTGGCATAAGATCATAATTTTAACTATCTTCTTTCATGTTTTCAGTTTGATAAAGTGGAAAGGGGTCCCAGATTTTAAAGATGACTAGACTTAGTTTGAATCCCAGCTCAGTCCCTTATCAACTGTACAGTTGTAGCAAGATGCTTAATTTCTCCAAATTTCTGTTTTCTCATCTATAAAGTGGAGGTCACATGATAGTTTTTGGATGAAGAGACATAGTGGGAATAAAATTCCTAGTACATAATAGGTACTCAATTAATTAATATCAATTGTGCCCCCTTGTTTTCTTCCTTCTTGATTGTAACTGATTTCTATTTCAAATAATCATTAATATCTCAATAGCATGCCTTTTAAAATAACTTAAATTTGTTTTTCTCTTTTTTTCAATATCCTTCACTAAAAAGAAATATTTGCCTGTCATTTGTTTAGGCAATAATTAGCATATCATTCTGCGAGATCATTGTATTGACATTTTATGACATCTTTACATTATTCATATCACATTATTTTTGAGGTATTGATCTAAGAGCTTAAAGCCCTCACATGACAGACAAAGAGAATGACCCTTCAACTCTAAACACAGGTAATCAGTATGCCTTAATTAGTGTTCCCATAGAGCCCAGACATTCTGCATTCTTTGCAATATTGAGACAATAACTGCTTTTTTTTGCCACATTTATCTCAGGCAACAAGCCTTTAAAAAATTAACTGGATCCTGGGCCATTGAGGACTATTTTGTTAAAGCAAATATTATTCAGAGTAAAAGCAACACAGTCTTAATTTTTTCTCAGCTCTGCAGCCCACACTTCAAACCATACAGTTACAGAACAAACATAGTTTTGCAGTTTCAGCAACAAATTGTATTTCTCCAGCTACAGCTCTGGCCCTACCTTCTATAGTGAAATTTCCAGCTACTTTTATTTAGTTTCCCAAATACTTTGAGGAGCCCACAGAGGGTATCTTACATATATCCAGGAGTATAAAAAATAGTAATTTACCATAGTCAGAATGTATTTATCCCAGGGAATTTTAGGGTAAGTTAACATTAAAAAATTGGTAAATGGGTCGGGCGCGGTGGCTCAAGCCTGTAATCCCAGCACTTTGGGAGGCCGAGACGGGCGGATCACGAGGTCAGGAGTTCGAGACCATCCTGGCTAACACGGTGAAACCCCGTCTCTACTAAAAAATACAAAAAGCTAGCCGGGCGAGGTGGCTGGTGCCTGTAGTCCCAGCTACTTGGGAGGCTGAGGCAGGAGAATGGCGTAAACCCGGGAGGCGGAGCTTGCAGTGAGCTGAGATCC
>NW_016809607.1:1043549-1111877 GCF_001698545.2 Rhinopithecus bieti
AAAAAAAAAAAAAAAAAAAAAAAAAAAAAAAAAAAAAATTGGTAAATGTCATTCTCCAGTATAATAGATTTTTAAAAAACTATAAAATCACCTCAATAAATACAAAAAAGACATTTGATAAGTTTAAACACTTCTTTATTTTTAATTTTACTTTAAGTTCTGGAATACATGTGCAGAACCTGCAGGTTTGTTACATAGGTATACATGTGCCATGATGGCTTGCTTCACCTATCACCCCGTAATCTAGGTTTTCAGCCCTGCAGGCATTAGGTATTTGTCCTAATGCTCTCCCTCCCCTTTCCCCCCACCCCTCCAACAGGCCCCAGTATGTGATGTTCCCCTCCCTGTGTCCATGTTCTTCCATTGTTCAACACTTTTTAACATTAAAAAAATGTTTACTATTATAGGAAGAGAATTACCTGAAAGTGGATATTTATCTTTTTTAAAAAGCCTTTGCAAACATTGAATATTGGAAAGTCTCTCCTAAAAGTCAGAAAACAATACAAAACTGTCCTAGATCACCATTTTAATTAATGTTGCTTTGGAGATTTTAGCCAACAGTGCATACAAGAAAGTCATTTAAAGGTATAAGAAATTGAAAGAAATAATCGAAACTATTAATATGCTGTATTATATGATTATCTATGTGGAAAATTATAAATTATCTATAACCTGTCTATTAGAAATAAGGAATTTAGCAAGGAAGCTAGTAATCAAAAAAAATTTATTGTAAAAAAGATACCAACTTTCACCTGGCAAAGACCTGTAAAATGGTAATGCCCTGTGATAGCTGGAGTGTAAGAAAAAGGATAATAAACTCATGAATAGATGCTGAGAAAGCTATTACTGCAACAATTTTTGTGGGTAACTTGACAATATATATAAAAAGATTTAAACCAAATAAATTTTACCTAAGAATTCCATTTCTAGAAATTTAAATTAGGGACCCAATTAAAGATATGCACAAGTAAGTTTGCTCAGGATTAAGATTATGGTAACATAATAAGAAAATTATAACTAACAAGAACTATCAAAACTATGACAATGTGGCAGACGGTATTGGGTGCTTAATACTAATAGAACCCTAATTTAATTCATGTGTAGGGCAGCCATCGGCCTCAGTCAGGATGAGTCCTCTCTAGCCCAGGATTTGTAAAGCCTGTCAGAATAATGACACTTCCATAGCATGCTTTGGAATAAGCATGCAGCATATTTGTATCCAATGAAATATGAAGGCAAGTTGGCCTCGGGCAGTTTCCCTTACTTTTATAAAGGGCATTAGTTGGAGACCTTCTGTTTTCTTCTTGTCAGCATTGATGTGTCCATATGCAACGGCTGTAACTGGGCCAGTGTTTTGGAGCCATGAGAACATCTAGCCTAGTACAATAAATCCATATGCTAAGAATAGAACAGTAGAGAGATGGGAAGCACATGAGCCCTTGATGCTATTGTTGAGTATCTAGATTAATCCATTCTGAAACAAACCTTGGCTGAAGACCTCTTGGTATGTAAGATTTTAAAAAATCATTACTGTTAAGACCACTTTTAATTGGCTTTTCTGTTACCTAGCGTGAAAAGCAAATGAACTGAAGCAAATGGTTAATTTATAGCACAACCATAAAAAATATGCTTCTATTAAAACCTATGTTTCAAAAGTTATTTAATAATAGACCTTTGTTAGACAGTAGAACTGTGAGTATTAGAGGCTGAGAAGGGTAGAGGGGAGGGGAGGATAGAGAGAAGTTGGTTAGTGGATATAAAATTACAGCTAGATGAGAGAAATGAGTTTTGGTATTCTGCAGCACTTTAGGATGAATATGGTTAACTGTAATTTATTGTGTAGTTTCAAAAAGCTAGAAGCAAGGACATTGAATGTTCACAACACAAAGAAATGATAAATGTTTGAGGTGATGAATACGTTAATTATCCTGATTTGATTGTTACACATTGTATATACATATTGAACATCGCTTTGGAATTCATAAATATGTAAAATAAAAAATAGACCTTCATGATGTATTGTTAAAATAATAAAAAGCTATTATTGAAGCATGTTAAGTAATCCTTACAACAATGCTTTAGTATCATTATAATCACCATTTATAGATAAGGAAAATGAGATTAAGAGATGATAAGTGATTCATTTATGTTCAGATCACTATTAAATGATAGAGCCAGGATTTGAACTCTAGCAGTGTGACTCTGACTCCCCACTCAAAATCTCTGGGTTTCCCTGCCTCTCACTATCACGTAGGTGCTTAAAAGTAGGTATGGTGATCCTAATTATCTTTTATTTTATGAATGTGATACATACAGATACATACACACATGCATGCCGCAAAGGCCTGGAAGTAAACACAATGACATTTGAAAAATGACTATTTCTGGATATTGGGATTGTGGGTGTTTTCCGTTTGATTCTTTGAGCTTTTCTTTATTTTTCCAAATATAACAAGTGTCAGACTAAGGGTTACATAAAAAAAATTTAGGTAGCAGATGAGAGGTTCATATTTAAATGAAAAGTACTTTAAATAAAATTAATCTTTTATAACATTGAGTATGATAGATTTTAAAATATTACATAAAACATATAATTAATTTCAAATAAAATTGCCAGAAACTTATTTACAAACTGAAAATAATGATGTCATATCTAGAAATTACAAAGGCGGGAAAAACACATTGTAAATTGCCATACACAAAATATACGTTTTTCATCATAATTTTGTAGGTTTATTTTATCTTGGTGAAGAATATTTGGAAAAACTTTGATGTGCATACTTTTAAGAAAGCAAAGAATCTGGGCAAGTCTTTGGGAATAATATTCACCACCTAAACCACAAGGATGCCTATATTTTCACAATGAAATGTCTATTTAAGAACTTTTAACTTACAATAATGATTATAATAGCCAGCATCAAATGGTGCTTACTATGTGCAGAGACTGTCCTAAAGCTTTCCATTTATTAACTCATTTACTACTATTAATTCTATCAGATAGGTACTACTATTACCCCTATTTTACAGATGATGAAACTGAGGCACAGAAGTAAAGTAATTTCATCAGCATCACTTATTTAGTAAATGGAAAGTCCACGTTTTGAATCTAGGCAGTTTAGATCCAGAGTCCCTGCTTGTAACTACTGTATGTTGTTTCCTCTTTCAATAAATTAATACATTGAACTTTAATTCATTTCAAAATTCAAACGACTAGTTTTCATAATCATCTAGATTTATGAGCAACCTCCTTGTAGTCTTTTGTTTCTAAATAGCATGGTGCAAAGCAAAGGACTGAAAACAGTAGTGTGCTAGAAATCTGTAACTTCAGAATAATATGACGTGCTGACTATCAAGGGGTTAAGCTACATACTGAACATTCAGTGTCCTTGTAATAGTATAGTGCTACCATGAAACAAATGCAGATTTTTACTTACAAGCCTTTTGCAAATTAAAGAGATCGATTTTTTAAAGTAGTACTATGTTATTTATGTATATCATTGTTTTAGAAATCAGTTTGTTTCAGACACCAGCCAGAGCTGGGGCAGAGGGAATGAATGGATATATATATATACGGCGGGCGGTAGCGGGGCGGCGGTGGGGCGCAAGTATATATATATATATATATATATATATATAATATTTTTCTGTGCCCAGGAATAAGCACACATTCAAATGTGCAAAGAACTGCAATTTGAATGTCACTTTCTGTATACTGGATTAGCCTCTCAGCTCTTTAACTGGAGCTGTAAATTTAGATGTCTTTGTTCAGTTTGCTTTTTGGTTCAGCACACACAGACCGGCCATGCCAGGCTGGTGGAAAGTTCTTTCTCCACCCCTTTGAGAGCTACAAGACTGATTCCGTATGCTCCAAGCCAGAGGTAGTGTAATGTCCAGAGTTTTATTCACTGAGTCAGTCAACCATCTTTTCAGTCTTTGACTTCCTGGCTGCTGCTAATCTGTAGACCTCACAGAAGTCTCTAGACAAGGGAGATGTTGAACATGTGCTCCAGCATCAGCAAAAGGGCCAGTCGTGTGTGCAGCCAGGCGAGGGCCCAGACCTCTAATTTATAAGGGACGTGCTCCTCGGGTGTAAGCCAATCCAAAGGCAGAACTGACTATACAAGTCAGAAATAACCAGTTCCATTAAAAACTGCAAATAAAACATTTTTATAACTTTTCCCTAATGTTGCAAACAAGCAATTGTCCCACAGTACAAATATTTTCCAGTCCCTAATAAATGTAACCTATTTTCTTCTTTTTTGCTCAAGGGGACAAGAAGCTTATGCACATACAACCACTTCAAAGAATTGCCTCTATTCTTTTTTTTTTTTTAACCAGCTTCAGAGTGTTAAACTGTTCAATTTAAGCTACAAATACAGTGTATGTGATGATCTTATTGCACTATTTTCTCTAGACTTATTTACTGCCTAAAAGGTATGTAAAATATATATGTACTCATTATCCTTTAGAAATACATAGAATTGCAGAAATAATTTTTTTATCCTTTTTATTTTTCCTATCACTAATGAGGCCTTTAAACAATATATCCTAGAACATTACCCTTCAAAAAATATATTTAAGCCACTCTATTTGATATAAATGCTGAAGTGTGTCATTTGGGGGAAAGAAATCACCATTGCCAGAGTATCCTACTCTATAACTTAGAATCTTTAGTCAGAAAAAATAGTTCAATTATAGCACTTTGGGAGTGCTCCAAGGCGGGAGGATCATTTGAGGCCACAAGTTCAAGATCAACCTGGGCAACCAAGTGAGACCGTATCTCTACAAAAAATAAAATAAAATAAATTAGCTGGCTGTGGTGGTGTGTGCCTATAGTCCCAGCGACTCAGGAGGCTGAGGTGGGAGGAATGCTTGAGCCCAGGAGATCGAGGCTGCAGTGAGCTACAAGTGCACCACTGTCCTACAGTCTGGGCAACAGAATGAGATGCTGTCTCAAAACAAAACAAAACAAAAAGGAAGGAAGAAAAGAAAGAAAGAAAATAGTTCAATTCAAATTCAACAAATGTCTATTTGGTAGCAATGCTGAGAAGGAAAAAGCAGATGGGATACAAAATAAGTTTATGTCAAAGCTCCTGCCTTCATTAACTCATAGTCTCACAGATAAAGCACAGACTTTAGTGTGAGACAATAGGATGATAAAAGTCCAGCTTAAAATGAGAAGGCTATTGTGATGATTTCTATAAGTAAATATTTTGATCTGTACAGTAAATGAAAAAAGGTAAACCTGCAGGCTGAATATATATTAGGAAAATCTACCTTCTGGCAATGTCTCTGCCATTACAGATGTTCATGCTATGTCATGGAGTGGTGTGGGAATTGAACCACCACTGTCTCACCAACAGAAAAGCCTTCAAAACAGGACTTCTAACAGAGCTTTCTATGATGATGCAAATGTTCTATGTCTCCTCCGCACTGTCCCACAAGGGGAACCACACACTGTCTGTGGCAATGGAGAACTTGAAATTTGCCTTTTATAGCTGAGGAACTGGATTTTACATTTTATTTAATTTTTATTAATTTTAATTAAAATTGCCACATTTGGCTAGTGGCTACTGTACTGGGCAGTGCAGCTCCATAGGATGTGTTCAATATCTGAGCAAGATATTGCATTGCTGCTCCAGTGCCAGAAAGTCTCTGAGAAGGGAACGGTTCTAGAATTTCTCATTGGAAAATAATCTCAAACTTGCCCTGTCAATATAGAGGATATAATGTATCCTCCTGATCAATGTTCCTCTTTCTCTAAAGAAGAATGATAAATGTTAATTTGCTACTTCTTAGGTGGGAAATGGTAAAGCAAATTAGTAATTAGAAAATTTCCAAAAGGTACTAATGATTTCATAGATTTTCACTGATGAATATAAAACCTTTCTTTTTATGTAAAGCACATTAAGAAAATAAGATTATGAAATGTGATTATAATCACGCTTACAAAATATTTTCTTTGAAAGCCTAATTATACTAATATTTTGTGATAAAATAAAGAAATTTTAAAATGAAAGGATATAATATAAAATCACAGATAACACTTAGCTAGAGCCTGGGCATTTAAGGCAAATCAATGGCAAAGATACTGCTTCCTATTTGAGGACTCTGAAATAATCAGAGGAGTGTTTGCCAGGTCTTCAAGTTCAAAGAATTGTTCTAGGCATTGTAGGTAAAGTACAAGAACCTGGCTCTTGAAGTCTGGAAGAAAAACACAATGATGCAAATCTCTAGCCTTGCTTTGAAGTGCTCTCTAAAAGTCTGTCCTAATGAGCCAAGCAAGGATAGCTGTGGCCTGCTCAGTTCCTGTATGCACAGAAGACAATGCTAATGAATTGGGCCATTTTTTTTTCTGTTGATCGTCTCAACACAAGGCCCCACTAACAGTCTATTGGGATTGGCACTTGAGCTGAAACCTGTTTTTCAACATCTACGCTTCTAAACATATCTTGGTCTTTCTGAAGTGTGTCATAAAAATGGTAAGCAGGTAACAGGGACTCATGATGTGTTAAATTGTGGGTAAAAGCTCCTTAGAGAATCCAGGCACACGGAATCAAAAAAACTTTGAAAGCAAAGTTTTATTGTTGTTTTCCACAAATTGTTTCTTAAGCAGGCACCTCATCTAAGCTCCAGAAACAGCAAAAACTGTGAGTTGAATCCAGGAATTTCCAACCAATGGGGGAAAAAAAATCTATGACGTGACATATTTAGAATCAGTAAAACAGAAAAGTTATTTCACTTAAATATCTGGTGCCTGTAAGCTTAGAGAACTTCAGGATAATATTACTATAACAATTTTTTTACAGTAGGAATTATAATTGAAATTTGCTGCATGTGAAGATAACTAAAACTCAATCTTTTCACTCTCCCATATATGCGTGAGGATACTTGGGGGTAAATAGACTTCTTGGAAGCAGTTACTGAATATGGCTGAATTACATCTTACCAAGTAAACTCATTGACTTTTTAATTACTCTGCTGATGTCCACATGCTGTCACCACTATCTCATGCTGAAGTGATATAGATTTAATTTTTAACTTTGAGGCACGAAGGAGAAAAAAGTGGTGATTAAATTTTATTAATTTTTTGGTCTGTACTTCTTAAGCACCAATTTTCTAAAGCATGAATGTATGTTTATCTTTTATAATCTGTCTCTGCTGTAAATTATGAACATCTGATATTCGCTTTAAATGGCTCTGTTTGTGTACAAGTATGCGAGTAAGTTTCATGTGATCATTGTCCTCTACAGAGCCTTCACAAATGAGAGGCACATCTCCAGAGGCTACAGCAGAAACCAAATGTTTAAGCAAAGAAAACTTTCATAGTAGAAGTACCCATGCACAAAACTGTATTAAGACACACAATTGAGGGAAAAGAAAGCTGTCCTTATTTGGTATGAAGTAATTTTTAAATTGCAGCAATTTAAGCATAACTAAGATGATTGATTTTTCTTAAAATAAGGAATAATTTTACCTTAGGTCAAAAGCATTAAAAATAAAGTTCTGTTTTTTCCTTTGGAATTCACTCCATAAATACTATTCCCCTGCTTGTTAGGTGCCCTTTGAAATTGTTTCTGATCATCTTTGCAGAAAATTTCCTTTCCTTTTTGGTGGCCTATTTATTCATGATGTTTTAGTATGCTGGCAAAGCAAAATGGAGAATTGGTGGCAACTAATCACATCATTAAAGCCAAAAACCTCAGGTAATTCAGGTCAACAAGGGTACTGGGTGTCAATTATTTAGGTGGTTATCTCAACACATTTCAATAAAGAGATCCTGTTCTTTAATTATCCTCAATTAATACTAGTGCCAGACCTATTAGTTACAACTTTTTAATTTGCTTCTATATGTTCTATATCATTCTAACTATTCAGGTTTCAGTTTTTAAAAAGCCAAATTCTTGGATACTCACCATTATGATTTCACATAATTAAACAATAAATAATTTTATGTCAGTGGATTGCATGCTTATTACCTGAGTCTTATGCATAATGAAGCAGTCTCCTAGAAAGAACTAGCACTGGCACAATATTCAGGGGTCAAGTTATTGCTGCACAACCATCAACAAGTTAAATTCAAAACTAAGTTTCTTTCTCATTGTAGCATAAAACTTCCTTCACAATTTGGTCAAAGCTCTTACCCTCAAAAACCTTAAACTCAATTACTCAATAGAAGCATCTTACTATTTTCTAAACAACCCATTATGTGGTTTCATATGTGTTGTCCCTTCAACTTGGAGTATTCCACACCTTCTTCTCCACCTAGTAAACTTGTCTTGATGCCTTGACATCAATACTCCTGTGACTCTCCCTTCTTAGCACTTTGTCCATATCTCTTTTATCTGCCTCAACATACTCTATTATTTAAGTAGTTACGTCCTTCTCCTCCACTGCACTGTGCATACTTTAAAGGATACCAAGCTATGGAAAGCTTTGAGGGAACATTTGAAGAGGAAATCTAAGATGAAAAGATTACCTTAAAACTGTGGAACATACCTTCTTGAGTTGTAGTGAGAAACTGGGTTATTTGCACATTAAGGTTCTCAGATTTGCCTAATGCAGAGCGTAGGATAGTTAGTTGCTGAATCCCTCAGCTTTGCAGTGCAGATATTTCCCAAACTTCCTTGTCAGAGCTTAATTACAATGTTCCTGGTAACTTAGATTCTTCTTGCACAGGCACAGTAAACTGAAAAGTGATATTAAGGAATCCACACCTATCTAGAAGAGCATTATTAAGCAAAGCAAGGAGAAAATATAAGTTAAACTTTAAAAAATGAAAGACTTTATTAGCCTAATGTAGACCTACTACTCTGTCCCAGAGGTAAAAGTCTAGATCATGGAAAATAAGTTTTCCTTCCTCAGTTCTCGGTATAGCAGCTGGAATCTAAATCACTTTTTAATCTGATCCTTCTCTGTCTAAGTTCTACTATAAGACTTTATACAAGCTATTGTTTTTCTACATTTTAATAGACCCTATTTTAAAAGGTGGTAACAAGTGGAAAGTATAATTCACTGATTATAATATTTGTGATTTTATTGCAGTATGTATTATATATACACATGACTCAGATGCCTATTTTCTATGGTGCCAATAAATGTGGAGTATATCAAAAGGGACTTCAAATATAGGTAAATTTTACTGTACAATAAATTTTACTATACAATAAATAAATTTTACTGTACAATAAATTAAAGAAATTAAAGAACACATAGCATGAACTAATTCAAATTAAGTTATATATAATTTTGTCTGCTAACTGGAAACAACAAATGCATGTAATTATGCAGGACACCTCCAGAACTGAATTATGACTGACTTAACCAGCATTTCATTGATACCCATTCAAAAGTGAATTGCAGAAGTATAGGATTATGTGGAAAGTTTGGGTGTTGCTGTAATTAATCTATTACTTCTCTATATTTGCGGTCCAATCCTTATTTATTACTTTCTCTCCTCTTCACACTTCCTCTCAGTAAGACAAGTTCTAAAATCCTAAGTGGTGTATGAACTATTACATAATTGTTCTTTTATGGCCTGCAGAGACACTACCCTCCAGTACATTCTTTTGTGAAGTAATTTGGGTTACCTTGGATATGAAAAGCAGCTCAGTCAAAGCACATTCCACAGTACAGCCAAGACCCAACAAAGAAATACAGAGTACTGGGATGGCCTCTGTTGTAGACTAAACTTCAAGGATCCTTTATGAAATGATGAAGTTCTCCAGTCAGCTAGATGGTTTTAGCAAAGATCAGTACAAAGTGTTTGGAAAAATAAAAGTTGAAACTAATCTTTAGGATAAGTTACAGAGTTGGGTTATTTCTCATACAACAAATTTAGTGTTTCATTGGTGTTTCAGTTGTCTTTCTAACCCCAACACTTAGTAGTTTAACACCCAAACACTTTGTTATTTCTCATTATTCTGTGGGTTGATTGAATGACTCTTCTGCTGATCTTGGCTGGGCTCATTTGTGCAGTTACAGCCAAGTGGCAGCTAGTCTAAACTGGAAATTTTAAAGTGGCCTCACTCCCATGCCTGGCAGTCAGTCAGTGTTGGCTGTTGGCTGGGAAGATCGGAATTCCTTTTGCCATATGATCTTTCATTTCAGATTTCTATTCAGCAGGATGGTCTCTGGGTTCCATGGAAGTGAAGAAAAATCTTCAAAGTATCTTGAGGCTCTGGAATTCATACAACTGTCACTTCTGCTACATTCTATTGGTCAAAGCAAATCACACACCAGCCCACATTCAACAGAGTAGAGAGATAAACTCTACCTCTTCATAGTGGGAGCAGCAGCAATACATTACAAAAGGGCATGGACACAGGGTGAAATAACTCGTTAAAGGACATTATTATAACAATCTACTACAACAGGAAATGTTATGAAGGGAATCCATCTTTATTCTGTTTGGTAAGAATTGCACCTACCCTGTCCCTACAGAGAAGAATGTTAAGTGTTTTTTTGTTTGTTCGTTTGTTTGTTTTGTTTTGTTTTGAGACAGCGTCTCACTGGGTTGCCCAGACTGGAGTGCAGTGGCATGATCTCAGCTCACTGCAACCTCCACCTCCCAGGTTCAAGCAATTCATCTGCCTCAGCCTCCCAAGTAGCTGGAACAGGCACATGACACCATCCACAGCTAATATTTTGTATTTTTAGTAGAGACAGGGTTTTGCTACGTTGCCCAGGCTGGTCTCGAACTCCTGGGCTCAAGCTATCCATTGACCTTGGCCTCCCAACATGCTGGGATTACAGGAGTGAGCCACCATGCATGGCTAGAATGTTAGCTTTGATTTCAAAAAGAACTAATATGAAATAAGACACCAATCTTTATGTGCACGTTTTTGCCTAACGTTCTCCGAAATTCATATTTAAACCACGACACTTAGAATTGCCCCCAAAGGACTAGAACAGTTCTACCTTCAGTGAGTAGAACGTAAGATGGTGTGCAATGATCCCTTATCTTGTAGGTTATAGAAATCTATATCATTGGATAAGAAGACTCATATGGCTTCAGTTAGATGGTGTTAAGAGACATGAGGGAGAGACATCTTACCATAAAGAATCAAATGAAAGTGGCAGAGGCAAACTTTCAAAATTCAAAGGTTTAATGATTTTCTCCATATGACATTTATATATAATGTTTAACTTTAAGAGGGTAGATTTTTAATAAATTGTGCCAGCAAGTCTAGTGAGAAATCTTCAAATGATGGATAAAAGTTGCAATTTTTGTACCCACCTCTTTTGGTGTCAACAATGACATGTAACATGACATGAACATAATCTTTAGAAGAATGAACTGACAAAATTTCTGCAACAAATATCTTCCAGAAATGACCAGGTTTTATCTGTGTAAAAAGTAACTGATCAGAGTTCTGTACAAACCATATACAGAACATGTTTTAAAGAAGATCACTTAAATAAGATAAAATCAAATCTAGTCTTCCAAATTACATGGCTTTACTAATATATAATATTTAAACAAATAATATTTCATTTATCATGCACTAATTATAAATCCTTTGAAAAAAAATATTAATAGCATTAAATGTTTTGACTTAAAAGCATAAATATAGTTTTTACATTTAAAATTTAAGAAAAAAAGAAAAGCTAATCCTAGTTAATCATAGCAAGATATCATCTTTAACCTTTGGTGACGTTAAAAGAAAACAAACTGCTGATGGCTAGCATTTAAATTTATATTTGATTTGCCTTATTTTCCATTTTCTTTATTTCAAATGGTCAAATAATTATAAATGCCAAATTACCAGCTACAATGAAAATCTCACTTTTCAATCATTTAATTATTCAATAAATCAATTTTATTGGATACCACCCTTGCAAAACAAGACAATGGGATAATGAACATCACCATACCAGAGTTTGGCACTGGGCAACTTACAGATGCATTATATTTGAAATTGCCCAGTAACATTTTTCAAGTATTAATAATTAAGTTCAATTTAAAAATTCAACAGAGTTGAGTTGCTGAACAAAATTCAGTTGCTATCTTCCTCCTATTATCCTGGAGTTTTGAAGATTTATTTCCTATGCTTGTTGCCCTATATTTTCTTTCTCAGAAGTCAGATCTTAAAGGAAAGTTCAGACATGAAATCTGGAAAGAGTCAATCAAATTGGCAACTCACTATGTCATCTTAAAAAGTAACTGATGCAGAACTCATGGAGAAACTTTGGGGATTTCAAATTATTTTCTAGACTAACAAAGTCAGGCTCCAAAAATAAAAGTGGATTTATGTATACCCATCTGATGTTACTGGCCAGTTCTCTCTTCTTGCCACTCTCAAGGCATCAAGAAGTACATGCTTTGAGTAGTGATGAGGACTGCTGCAGTAAACCATCTGGATCCCTTTAAAAGCCCCTTGTAGGGTTATATATAAGTCTACGAGTAAAATCTCCCTGTACAGAACTACAGTTTTATCTCTGTGAAGTTAAATGGCCTATACAAGGAAATGTTGCCTTAATAATATGATTTAAATAACCGAATTAGTCAGCCAAAACCAAAAGAAGATTGTATCATTTAATAAGTGCTTGGCAATTTTTTTAAAATTAAGTAAATCAGAATTTATGAAGCGTGAGTGCCATATAAAAACTAAGTTGGGGGGTGGCTACATGACTTGATTTTAAGGATACTAAAATATTTATACTATTAGCAAATAAAATTCAACAATATATAAAAAGTTATAGGCCATGACCAAGTGAGATTTATCCCAGATATGCACGCCTGGTTCAACATTTGAAAACCAATTAATGTAATCCATTGTATCAAAAGGCTGAAAAGAAAATTACATGTCCACACCAATAGACAGAGAAAAAGCATTTGACA
Organism: Rhinopithecus bieti; assembly: GCF_001698545.2. Taxonomy (NCBI): domain Eukaryota; kingdom Metazoa; phylum Chordata; class Mammalia; order Primates; family Cercopithecidae; genus Rhinopithecus; species Rhinopithecus bieti. Next base: position 1,056,394 of record NW_016809607.1, read on the forward strand.
AAATGTAACACCTTTTCATGACAAAAACTCTCAGTAAACTAGGAATAGAGGGGAACTTTCTCGATGATAAAGAATACAAAATCCTACAGCTATCATAATACCTAACGGCGAGAAACTCAAAGCTATCTCACTATGATCAGTAGCAAGGCAAGAATGTCCCCTTTCACTAGTTCTTTTCAACATTGCACCAGAAAAGGAAATAACAAGTACATAGGTTGGGAAGGAAAAAATAAAACTGTATTTGTTCATGAATGACATGATCATCTATGTAGAAAGTCCGGAAGAAGCAACAAAAAACTAGACATATTAAGAGATTACAGTAAAGTTTTAGTCTATAAGGCCAATATATAAAAGTCAATTGCTTTCCTATCTACCAGCAATAAACAAATGGAATTTGAAATTTAAAACATGATATCATTTACATTAATACCCAAAAAGCTTAAACACATAGGTATAAATCTAACAAAATATGTTAAAGAGTCATGTGAGGAAAACAAAATCTGATGAACAAAAACAAAAATCTAAATACATGGAGTGATATTCCATGTTCATGGATAGGAAGACTCAATATTGTCAAGATGTCGGTTCCTCCAATTTGATATATAGATTCAGTGCAATTCAAATCAAAATCCCAGCAAGATATTTTGTGGATATCAGCAATGTGATTCTAAAGATTATATATAGAGATAAAAGACCTAGAATAGCCAACACAATAATGAAGGAGAAAAACAAAGTTGGATAACTGACACTACCCAAATTGAAGACTTACTATAAAGCTGCCATAATTAAGACAGTGTGGTATTGGAAAGAGAATAGACAAATATATCAATAAAACAGAATGAGAGTCCAGAAATCAAACCACATTTCAGCAGTTAACTGATATCTGACAAAGAAGCAAAGGCAACACAATGGGCCAAAGGTGGCCTTTTAAACAAATGGTGCTGGTACAACTGAATATCCACATGTGAAAAAAATAAAACTAGACACAGTTTTATTTTTCACAAAAATAACTCAAAATGGATTACAGGACTAAATGCAAAATGCAAAACCATAAAACTCCTAGAATATATCATAAGAGAAAACCTAGAACACCTTGGGTATGGCAATGACTTTTTAGTATAACACCAAAGGCATGATCCATAAAAGAATTGATATGCTGGACATTATTAAAATTAAAAATGTCTGCTCTTTGAAAGAAATTGACAAGGGAATGAAAAAGCAAGACACAAACTGGGAGAAAATATTTACAAAAGCCATATATGATACAGGACTATTATCTCAAATATAAAAAAGCTCAAAACTCAACAATAAGCAAATAAACAACCCAAGTAAAACTGAGCCACAACCGTAATAAACACCTCACCAAAGAAGATATATAAATAGCAAATAGGCATATGCAAAGATGCTCTACATCATAGGCATCAGGAAAATGCAAATTAAAACGACAATGAGATACCACCACACACTCATTAGAAGGGCCAAAATCCAGAACACTGACACCACCAAATACTGATGAGGATATGGAGCAACAGGAACTCTTACTAAGAAGTTCCTGGTAGGAATGGAAAATGGCACAGCCACTTTGAAAGACAGTTTGGCAGTTTCTTTTTTACAAAACTAAACATACTCTTACTAAATGATTCAGCAATTTCACTCATTAGTATTTGTTTACCCAGAGGAGTTGAAGACTTATGTCCACACCAAAACCTTCATGTGGATGTTTATAACAGCTTTACTCATTATTGTCAAAATTTGGAAGCAACCAAGATATTCTTCAGAAGGCAAATAGATAAATAAACTGTAATACATCCAGACAATAGTACATTATTTGGTACTAAAAATAAATGAGTTACCGAACATTAAAAAGGAATGGAGGAAACTCAAATGCATCTTGAAAGAAGGCAATCTAAACAGGCTATATACTGTATGATGTCAACTACATGACGTTCTGAAAAAGGCAAAACTCTGGAGATAGTAAAAGGATCAGTGGCTGCCAGGGACTATGAATAAGCAGATAACAGAGGATCTTTAGGGCAGGCAACATAATCTGGATAATTGTATAACAATGATTACATATCATTAAACATTTGTCCAAATCCATATAATATATGCAACACCGAGAGTGAACGTTAATATAAACTATTGACTTTGAATGGTTGTGGCATGTTAGTGTAGTTTCATCAATTACAATAAATGTACCACTCTGGTGGGGGGATGTTGATAATTGGGGAGGCTGTGAATATGTGCAGGCAGAGAGTATAATGAAAAATATCTGTACTTTCCTCTTAATTTTGCTGTGAGCTAAAACTTCTCTAAAATAATAAAGTCCTTTTAAAAAAAGACTTATTTAACAAAAGAATATCAAAATATTCACCAAAAGAAGGAAAGCAATGTTGTCTCCAAGATCAGTAGTGCCAGATGTTATTCTTTTTAATATATACTAAACTGTTGGCAGAACCTCAGAGATTATAACCTTCAAGACATGAGACTAAGTAAGCTAGGCTGAAATAAAGCAAAACAAAGAGATGACTGTGCAGCCATAGCCAGAGCAAAACTACCAACTCATGGGAAAAACTCAGGAATGATAAAGGAGAGATGTCAAAGACTAACTTGCATGTTTCACTAATTTGTCTAGAACCAGCTCTGTGTGCCAAAAGGAGTCTTTCCCTCTGCAAACGAGGCATTTTCTCCAACACTCAAGATCCAGAAGCTGGGCTCCACTTCTATGCCTCCATTGGTTCCTAGCTGTTTAATGGGACTCCCAGGGGGCCCATTAACCCCTTCCTGGTCAGCAACAGCAAGATACAGAACTCAGCATTTAATCTGTGATCCTTCTCACTAATCCCAAATATCAGGCCACCAAGTCAATTTATCTTGTGTTCATTTGCTTTGTTCTTCAGCTCCTGCCTCATCCATCGGTCCTCCCTGTGCCCCTAAAAACACCATGTTCATTCCCATTAGTATACCTTTGTGCCTAGTTTTACCTCTCTGCGTCCAAATTCAGTCTTTCTTTTAAAGCCCAGGTGAAGGACCATTTGTCAGACAAAGTCTTTCCCAACCAGTCCAGGCTATGATACTTGCTCTACACACTGTAAACTCAGTGCTGTCAATCACCGCTATACCATTAACTCTTAAATTGCTTTATGACTGCTAGTTTTATCTTCTATTATTGTAATCCTGAGGCATAGGGTCATGACGTAAGACTCTTTTCCATATGCCACCATGCTTTACACAGGCCTATACCTAACAAAGCCATTTATTAAACATTTATTGGTTGTTAGAGTGACTCTTAACCTGACTTCAGTTTCCATCTCAATTTCCCCTCAAAGAATCCTTCATAATCAGAGCAATGAAGTTTAGAATAAGACTCCTTTATTTTCCATCTATGTAAGTATAAACAGCTAATTGAAAATTTAAATAACAGAATGCAGCCCTGAAAGCTTTCACATGCCAACTAAATAAATGCTTATGATGCACATACATACCTATGTGCTCCAAAGGGTTAATGTTCAATGAGGGGTTTTTAAAGCTCATTAATTGTTATATTGCATCCTTTTATCTAAATTGTTAGTGGCCTGCTTAGTCGATTGAAACATATTGCTTTGATATTAAAGCTACAATCCAGGCCTTTATTTCTGGTGTATGTTCTATTCAGAAATGCAAGTCCTTCTACACAATGAAGATCGCTCTGGTGAGCTTTACAACTCACTATGCCACATGCTCAAGAACAGGAATGACAAATCCAGGCCAACACTTAACAATCAGAAACTTTGCAATAAAATAAACTAGTCACAAGGGCATACAGTTGGGAAGCAAAGTTTATGATTTCCTTAGTAATGTGACTTTGATTTCTAATTGAACATGACATCCACACTCTTAAATACTGGGGGTTTTTTAAGAAAAAAATAAAAATAACTATTGAAGAAAATGAGAAAGGAGGGGAAATTAATTAGTACAGCCAGATTATTGTTGATCAAGGTTAAGTCACGTTTCAGCAAGCTAAGTTTTCCGTCTGAAAAAGAAACCCATGGCATTTTACATTAACACTTAATCTTCAGCTAATGAGCATTACAGTGAGAGTAATGGTTCAAAGGGTAGGGTTTGTTTTCAGGTTTACAACAGAAATTTAAAAATTGATTCATTTAACTCCCAATAAGTAAGTAATGTAACTTACAGGGCATTGTCTCTTTGCCTTTAGAAGTGCTACTGCCTTTAGAAGTGCTACTCATTCAAAACACTCTTACTCTCTATTGTTACCCACAGTTTGGGTCCGCAAAGAAAACACAAACCATATAAAGATGGCTCAGCCAGTCTGACCAGCTTATAGCTAATTTATCATTATATGATCTGGCAAGATCCCAACTGCATCATTACTTAGATACCATGCAACTAACCTAGGAGGATCCTAAAGTAGGTCAGAAAATAAACATGACATAGAATCACTGATCTTGTCATATTATATGAAGAAAACCTCAAAGTTTCCTTATGAACCCAAAGTCTTTAATGAGCATTTATAAGAGGACAAAGATTTTAAAGAAAATATATTTCATTGCTCAGTGGGTATGCTGCCTAACTTTAAAAATCTACCCTAATTTCTTTTAAATACTGAGAAATAGTCTAAGCCAATTTAGCAAATAAGTGAACAGACCCATAGATGCTAAGAATGTGTTCCTAAGAATGCCTAGGGAACAAAGGAGACTTGAATAGAATTCAGAAAAAATAAATAAATCAGAGGAAAGAAGACAGTGAGTTCTTTCAAAATTAACTTATTTAGAGCATTTTGGTCCCCCCTGAAGAGAAGAGAGTAATGGCCTAGGAAGACCAGGGGTGGGAGAACTACACACCAGCAAGAAGTCATCACTAAAGGCAAACTGAAGGTTTCGTTCAAGGAAGAGTCAAAGTAAGGATACAATCTAACATCATCTCTAATGCAAATGGTTCTTTCTTCCTTTGTATATTCTTATCTGTAAGCAAAAGCAAGAAACGGTGACAAGATTTCTGACCTTGGAGGTGGTGTACCAAGAAAGCTCCTCAGGGAGTGCTAATCCACCCACACCTTCCCTCATCAATGTACACAGGCCCAGTGAAAGCAGTATGCTGTGCACACATTTGACCTCCTTGGGGTCAGGAAAGAAGGTTTGTTTTCTCACTGGCATCTTTTAAATTTGAGGCTCCTCCTAAAGTCTATGAAGGCTTTGAAACAAGGCTATCACATTTTTTTGCTCATGTTTTACATTTTTTTCCAGAGGCATTGGTAATAAAAGTCATAGACAGAAAAAATTATGGTTTGTAAAGAAATATTTTAAAATAGTGTGGATGGCTTAGTGTATGTGGATAGTGTACACGGGTTAAAGAAATAAACAAAACGCTATGCCATTTCATAAGAACACATCCAGAGCCCAGTCCTGATATAACCTATGCCATTCTGAAATAAGTCAATAAATAAAAGGCAATGGCATTTTTAACCACATATGCTAACTAGGTCATCTAATAATGATGACATGATTCCAGTCATGTAAGATATCATCTACTCATTACAATTCAAGTTATGGTTGATGACACTGATATAACTTAGAATAGTATAAGATAGAGGGAATATTTCATAGTAAATAGACCAAGAATGATTCCCCTTGGAATAGTAAAGGTACAAATTGCTTTAGTTTTCATTTCTATGGTACTAAATTTGTATTCCATGTGAGGGCCTATAATTGATGACTGCTTACTTGTCTGGGTGAAAAGGGAAAAAAAATAAGATTGTAATAGTCAAGGTTGTTTGTGTTAGTAGCTAAAATGGCAAGTAGCACCCTGAAGTCTTTGTAAACAGCACACAAGTAGGTCTCTTTTTAAGGAAATCAAGAAAGTGTTAGCCAAATTGTTGCAAGCCAAAATACCCTGTATCATCCAGCTGACATGGTTCATAGTTTTTCCTGGAACGATTATTGTATAAACTACCAGTCACACAAACTCCAGTTCATCCACCCAGGATTGGTCCTAGATTTTCTCTAGAGCTTTACAGGATTGCAGTTTGTTTTTCCTGTTGTTGTTGTTGTTGTTTAAAGAATACAAAATACTTGCAGCTGTTCTACATATTTATATTCTGATTTTAAAAAAATTCTAAGTTGGCTAATAAAACATCTCAATGTTGCTATACTTAGCAAATAATTTAAAATTCATGATAATTACTTCTATAGGTCAAATTATCTTCTTCTCCAAATTCCCACTTGCCTCTCATTATCTTAGATAGTCCTATTTCTAAATTTCTCTTGATGTGTTATAGACACTATTATGTCCTACTTCTGAGAATAATTCATTAACATTCTGTGTATTGAAGTATTAATTTATATAAGCAAAGGGGCAATCATATTTAGTTAAGGGGAAAAAAAGGAGTCATTGTCCTAGTAAGTATTCATTTTGGTTCCTAATCACATAAGGGGTGTGTGTGTGTGTGTGTACATGAACTAAAATACTAACAAATCCTCACTTATCCAAATATTCAGTGGGTTTGTTTCTCATACCATTGGAATACTATTGTTAAACAAGGTTAATTTTCAAAATATTTACAAACTCTATAGTGACATTTTACACTACCTGATAATTACTCATCACAGCTATGCTTCTCAAACATCTATGGTTTTTTTAAAAAGGAGAAACAAAAGAGGAGAAATTTTTTTCAAATTTCCAATTCAAAATGGACTAATACTTTTGTAAAATACATTAAAATGAACGTTTTAGTCACATCAAATTGTTATGAAAGTTTCTAAATGCTTACTCTCCATGTCTGCATCATTTCACTGCAGTTCAGCAACTAACCACAGCAGTGCTTTAAAACACAGTGCCAGTACCTAAGAGGCAACCTCAAAGTGTTCGGTAAATGGAAGACAAAGGATTCTAATTTTATAAAACTGGATTAAATATTATAGAAATATTTAAATGTATTTTTTTCTGAGAACAGATTATCAATCTTTTATTCCTTCTGCTATGCAAGAATAGAGGTTAATGGTAAGGAGATAATTCTGTCTGGGATAACATCAATTATGGGGTGATATCTGGGGTGACATCAAATATGAAAAACAAAGATGAATAAAATTTGGAAGAGGCAAAAGGTAAAGAGAATACAAAGGAGGGGAACCCACAAGACTCTGGAAACTACTTAATGTAGCAGGGCATGAGGGGCATGAGGAGGGGTGTTTTGTATCATATGACATAGTTTACTGACACCAGTAATATACATTTACAGGGAAGCTTTTTGAGTAGTCAATAATATTTCTAACAGAACTTTTTCAAAAGTCACATTTAATACTAAGTTTAATCTCCATATTAAAGGTAGATTAGATTAGTTGCAACAACTGTTAGTAACAGAAAATCTGGTTCAGCAGTCTTTTAAGCAAATTAGAAGCTTTTATTTTTCCTGATGTAGAAGTCATCCTGATAAAATAATTGCTATTATTGGTTCAGTGGTACAAAGATATCTGTGCTGACACATCTGAACTTCTTGTCCATTTCTTCATGGACACAAAATGATTGCCAGACCTCCAGCCATCATATCTGCATACCAGGTAGGGAGAAAAACGGACGTAAGAAGGAAAAAGAGATGGCAATTTTATCAGCAAAGTAGATGACTTCCCTTTATGTCACATTAAACAGAACATGTTAAATGGCTCTCATAGCCACGGAGAGCTGGAAAATATAGATTTCTTTAACTGAATGTGGCCTGAACAAAATCAAAGCTCTATTAGCAAGAAAAAAGGAAAGAGGGTAATTGGAAAGGCAACTATCAATACCTGCCAACATGCCAACTCTGACCCAACTCTTACCCTCTGAGGAGGGTAAGTAACAAATTTTTAGCACTTTTTTTTTTTTTTTTCCAGAAACTCTACTTGGTGCTTTGCTTACGTAATCTTAGTCTAAAAACCCTACAGAATAGGTATCTGATCTATGGAAACACTGAGCCTCCAAGAGGTTAAATGATAATTGCATCAGTTAACTGGCACACCTGCAAGAGGCAGAACTGGCACTCAAAACCTGTGTTTTTCCCACTGTACCAGAGTTCATCAGATTTTACATGAGCAGAGTTCATAATGAAATTAGTTAGTGGCATTTCCCCTGATTTAACTGATAGATACTGCTCATTCCCTTAGCTTCTTAATCTGATGATACAAAAATATATTGAGGATTATGTGAACCTAAATGCACACCTTAGGTTACAATATAAGTAACATTTGCTAGAAATATAAATTACACATAGACAACTAAAGTAATTATTAAAATCTGATATGTCACAATATAATTATATAGATAAATACAAATATAAGTTTTATTTGGAGCTACTTAGGTTGTACCATTCTATATCCCAGCTGTCCTAGGTCTTGGTTTGATTCATACATGCCTGCAGGGTTGCAAAACATCTCCAGTTCCCTCACCTAAAGAGACGGAAGTATCTTAAAATCATTTCTCATGTGTATTATAGGGGGCTTACAAATGTCTATTGAACATTCTTTGGTGTCCAGCCATGACTACAGTTGCCAAGAAGACCTTGATTGGACTTCATATGGACACACTCTGCAATATATATATATATATATATATAAATTAATTCAAAATGGAGCCAAGGCCAGTGGCTCACACTTGTGAGAAGTGTGAGCCAGCACTGTGGGTGGCCAAAGTGGAAGGATCGCTTGAGCCCAGGAGTTGGAGACCAGACTGGGCAACATAGCAAGACCTCGTCTCTATTACCAAACAAAGAAATAAATGAATTTTTAAAATCACGGCCAGGGCCGGGCACTGTGGCTCACATCTTTAATACAAGCACTTTGGAAGGCCAAGACAGGTGGATCACATATATATATATATTGACATGGCTAGGTCACTGCACCCAATACCTGGTCAAGCATTATTGTAGATATTTCTGTGAAGGTATTTTTCAGATGAAAGTAATATTTAAATCAGTAGACATTCAGTAAAACTGATTATTCTCCATAATGCGGATAGGTCTCATCCAAACAGTTGAAGGCCTTAATAGATAAAAGACTGACTTCCTGGAGAAAGAGGGAATTCTGGGTAAGGACTACCTTCAGACTCCAGCTGCAATGGGTCTTTGCAGACTCCAGCTTTTCCCTGGGTCTTCAGCCTGATGGCCTGCCCTGCAAATTTTGGACTTGCCAGCCAAAACAATCATATAGAGCAAATTCCTTAAAATAAATTCAAAGAAATAGAGAGAGAGAGATTTATTTTAATGAATTGACTCACACGATTATGGACATACATATATGTGTGTGTACGTGTGTGTGTGTGTGTGTGTGTGTGTGTGTGTCATATTGATTATATTGATTCTGTCTCTGTCTCTCTGGATAACCATGACTAACAACACCCAGTGTTTCACTTTTCTATCTCTGTCTGTCTCTATCTCCTTCTCTTTATTTTACCTTTAATTTTTTCATTTGGGCACTCCATACATTGCAGTACATGGTCTATTTTCTCACAAGGTAGGAAGGTATTTACATCTCCAATGGGAAAGAATTAGCCTAACACCAGAAAAATCACTTTATGCATTTTCAGGAGACCAAGGATAAAACACACGCTAACACATATACACTTACACACACACTAATTTACCCTTTTTTGCATTGTGTTCTAGCTCATGTCCTGGAAGCAGAACTAGTAGGATTTTCCCCATAAAGAACATGCCACAACAAGGAGGAACCTATCCCCTACCTAACAACAGCAATGTTGCCCAAAGTTTCTCACCCCTGGCTGGGTGCAGTGACTCATGCCTGTAATCCTAGTACTTTGGGAGGCCGAGGCAGATAGATCACTTGAGGTCAGGAGTTTGAGACTAGCTTGGCCAACATGGTGAAACCCTGTCTCTACCAAAAAAAAAAAAAAAAAAAAAGTATATACACACACACGCGTGTGTGTGTGTATATATATATATATATATGAAGTCGAGCGTGGTGGCACATACCTGTAATGCCAGCTACTTGGGAGGCTGAGGCGAGAGAATCGCTTGAACCTGGGAGGCAGGGGTTGCAGTAAGCTGAGATTGTGCCACCACTGCGCTCCAACCTTGGTGACAGAGTAGAACTCCATTCCCCCGCCCAAAAGAAAAAAAAAATTCTCACCCCCTTACTACATTACCTGAAGAAATCCGATTTACATAGTAACTTATTTTCAATATCAGGAAAAACAGGAATAAAATGGCCTTTGGTTTTCCTCTGACATACAGGAGCTAAAAAATGTGGTCGGAGTGCATGTCCCTCTGGCATCTCTACCGAAAACTAGCAGCTTCATTCAGCTGTCACATGCACTCTTCAAGACCTGCCCCTGAACAGTACTGTGTGCCTCAAACAGTTTCTTGCTCACATTTCCCAGCACTCCAGACCTCTTCTGCCCCGAAGGAGCTCACAAGAGCTCATCTCTTTCACAAAAGCCATCTGAACTAAATAAAGCATGCCTAACAAAAAAAAAAGTTTTAATGCGTATTGCCAGTTTCTGAAAGCCAGGTATCAAGTACTTAGAGTACTAACACTGCCTTTGTGCTTACCAAGCTTGAAATCTCAGAGCTGTGTCAAACACCCAGTTAAAGGAATATATGTGTATATATATGCACATATATATGTGTGTGTGTATATACACACAGAGATCACACACACACATTTACGTACTCATATATACATACACACATATATACATTCACACATATATATTTATATATTAACTCCAAGCATATTTATCCTCTACTATGACCAACACTGGGATGTTATTTCTCTGTGTTGCCTTGTACACTAACATCCTGTAAAATGAAAGAATGATCTGCTTTTCAGAGGTGCCAAAAGGAATAAGCATGTAAAATAGGGACTTCTTATGATTATTCAAAGTATTTTCACAAGGCAATTAAGTAAAGAACTTTTCAGTCCATGCTTTCACCTCTAAAAGAGCTTTATTCCACTATTTTGTTCACAAAAAATATTGAACACCTATACACCAGAAACTGGGCTGAGCACTCAGGAAACAGAGAAAATTGGTGTGTTCTCTACCCACAAGTTCTTCCCAATCCATTTCATTTCTCCAACTGAAGTTCTACAGCAGGATGATCTTTCATAGATTCCCAGCTTTGAGAACTGCAGTGTATTACACAGTCATTGATAGCTACAGAAAAACTTACACAGGTGCTGTGAACATCATGAAGCATCCTCCTCTTTCATTCTTTTTAAAAACTATATATATATATATCTCACCCCTTCTGATATATATATATATATACCCCTTCATATATATATATATATTTTCACCCCTTCTGAACCACCTTTGAGATGTTTTTGTTTCATGAGCTGTACAAGTGTGAGGGTAGGTATAAATCTTTTTTTAAATCCAAACTGAGTCATAAAACGTGTTAGAAAATTTCATGATTAAAAAGGCCTCCTGTGAAATCATGTCCTTTGCAGCAACGTGGATGTAGCTGGAGGCCATTATCACAGGAACAGAAGGCCAAATACTGCATGTTCTCACTTACAAGCGGGAGCTAAATAGTGAGTACACATGAACACAAAGAAGGGAACAATAGACTCTGGAGACTAGTTGAGGTGGGAAGGGGACATCTGTTGAAAAACTACCTATCAAATACTATGCTCACTTCCCCGGGTGATAGGATCATTTGTACATCAAACCTCAGTGATGGGCGATTTACCCATGTTACAAACCTGTGCATGTACCCCCTGAAACTAAAATAAAAGTTGAAATTTTTAAAAAATAAGTAAAAATAAATAAAATTGCCTTCTGCTTAATTGAGTCATCCACTCACGAATTACATAATAACCTACCATATTAAAACCATTTTGTGGTTGGAAGAGGGGATAGGAAACGAAAAAATAATAATAATAATAAAACCTGAACCCTTCCCTCAAGCAACTTGCTTTCTATCAGTGGAGTTTACACAGTATCTTTCATGTACTTTGTATCTTCTTCCATTTGTTGGCTTTCTACTCTGTTATATTCTGATAGTGATTAACATGTAGTCAAGACTGGGGGTGATGCAAAACTCAGTTAAGAAAGGTCTGCTGGGATGCTGCCCATAGTGAGTTGCATGTGGTCGAGGTGTGAGTGGGGCAGGATTGGAATATTTTGATTGTTCAGCTGCTCTCCACCCAGTGAATTTATGACATAAGTATTTCTAAATTTGACATCTTTCAAGGTCATTTTTTCCGTAAAAAAATAACAGTTTTTACATTAAATCATCACGGGCATGGAACATGAGCAAGAATGTGGAATTCGGTCATAGTCTCACATAAAATTTTGCCCCATAAATTCCTGCAGGTTTAAAGGCAGGAATTTGCTTTATTGAGATGATATTGCCATGAACTTTCCTTCTGATTCATAGAATTGGATATGCACAGGATAGAAAGGGCCTAAAGCATCTTTATGCACCATGCTTATTGTTCAGCTGTGAGCTGAACAGCACTGGCTCTGGACTCACGCTTGCCAGGCAGGGTTGCCCCTTGGCCAGCCATTTCTTCTTTCAAATCTCCAAGGAAGAGATTCACAACTTCCCTGGGTATTTGTGACACCATCTGGCAATTCTTGTAGTTGACGCTAGCTCTAGGCAAAATATTAGAATGTTTCTCTTTATCCTCTATCACTCCTCTTTTCTAGAAGTTTCTCAATCCTTCACACCTTCCCTTTCAAAACTAAACTCCCCTCCCCAAAAGCTGTATCTTGAAAATAGTTTAAGATGTTATATACCAGAAATATTTCCATTTGCATAGGGCAGGCTGGAATATCTGAAAGCCTGCACAGGGCTCAGAAATAAATCTCTGATAGTGGAATATGAAACACTGGAAAAGATATTTTGAATAAGGACATGGCATTTCCTCCATGCCCCTCAAGTCACGTTGATGACTATATACTATACCTATGCCATCTGTACAAGATATTTCTAGGACAGTCATAATCCAAAATATTCCATCCATCTGTCAGATTACGTGTTAGACCATGTGACTCAATTTCTAGTTAAGAAAATATGCACCCCTACAGTTACATCAGTCCAGTTTACAGTCACTTCTAACCCAAATGTCATCGGTTTAGGTTTGGGGAGATTGTTTGTTTGTTTGTTGCCTATCCTTAATGAACATAAAGAAAGCTGTTCACCACCACCTCGCAGGCATCTCATCCCTCTCATCTTAGACATAAAGGCTAGTGTTAACTTCCTCTTTATGGCTTTCTTCCTTGGCTAAATGACAGTTCACCTGGGCTTCCACGTTGAGCCAGGAGTCTCTGGCATTTAAAGGCACTTCATAAATGTCTCTTACACAAATAAATTTCAGTGTCCTCTCCCTTGCCCTCTCTTCCATTGCCCCCCTGGAAGTAGAAACTCTAACTGAGCTCCAGAACTTAATAGTATCTGTAAGCACAAGTAGTCAGAAAGCTTCCAGTGAGAAAAGAGAGGTGAGGAGCCCTCCCATCCACATGACCCCAATATCTGAATCCTCTGATTGAGATGAGGCCTCTGAATGAGTGAAGGCGTTGCTCATTGGACAACAGTTATGCCCATTGCTACCAAAGGCCATTCAGAATCATGAAAGCTGATCCCAATTTGAGTCAGGATTAGGTTAGCATAAACTGTGTGCTTGTAACTTCACTTAATTACCTACAGATATTTGTTATTATGTCTGTGCATTGAACTCACTTCCCTGGAAACAGATGTTTTGGAAGTGTGCAGAGATTATGAACTCGGCCACTTCTAAGTATTAGTGTGTTCTGTGCCCATATCCAGATGCTGCATGGCTGTGAATGGTCATGTCAACACTGCCTGTCTTGATAATTTCTGGCATTTTTTAAACGTTTTAACTAAGTGAACATTTAGTGCTGTCAAAAATTTCGTCATGATTCCGTTCATTTGTGAATTAAAATATGCCATTAGTGAATGTCTACTATGTGCCAAATACTATTTTTCCTGGTGAGGATAAAGTGGTGAACAAGGTAGATGGGGCCACTGCTGTCATATAATTCACAACCTAATACAAAAAGCACACTTTAAACATATAAGCAAAGAAATCAATCAAATTATGTCAGGCAGTGAAAAGAAAAATAAAGAAACAAGGGAGGACCAGGGAAGTCTATCCTGGGCTGACTCTAAATTCTCTTTTATTCCCCTTCCCTTGAAGGGGAACAAGGCCTTGAAGCTGGCGGACAAAACAAGGCCAGGCTGAAGCCAGAAGACTTTTCTTGAGTTTAGAGCAACTAAGGGCCACAGTGACCTCTGGAACCTGCTCTGCTGAGGGCCTCAGGGCAAAAAGCCCCTTTATCTTCTACCTGAGTCTTCTCTCACACTATGGCAGCCAAACCCAGGAAGGGGATAATGAGACAATCAAGTCCTCATAGTTCACTTGCAACACAGCCAATCACTCTGGATAGGAGCAGATAGCAATGTTGCCTTATCACCTGTTAGTCCCTGTTCTCTCCGAGAAAGTAATGACAGCCATGGGCCATCTCCTCAAGAGGGGAGGTAACAATTAGGAGCTCCTGCTGTCACACTGTCTGGAGTGATGGTGTGTGTTTAGCATCCCACAGCTTGTCCTCAAGGAGTCCTCCTGAGCCCACTCCAACAACAGACGGCGCTGACCACTTAGTGAGAGAGCCTAATCTGGCTACCTCAATTACAGTGAGCACCATTCAAAAATTAAAACAAAAGCCTCACCAAACAAAATCACAAAGGAAAACATCGACTTTTATAACCAATGTCACATCACCCTCATTATCAAGAGACGCTTTCTGAAGGTCCACCAGGATTGGCTCTGTGCAGGGTCTCAGGGTAACAAGGACACCTTTCCTGACCTCTAGGAGCTTAGAAAAGAAATTACAGAGACAGACATACATGTGAAAATTATTAACATGGAAGCTCTAAAGTAAAGTAGTGCAACTATAAAAGTATAAGAAAGAAAACAGAGATACACATTTTTGAATCTCAAATTCATGAAGGTCTTTCTAAGCATGCCATCAAAGACAGAAACCACTACTAATAATATTTATAATGATGATTTATATATTAATAATAGCAATAATAATAATTGTAGACTATCACTTCCCCACTCTGAGAAGACACAGGCCTTCATGTGAGAGCAAAGGGAAGCCTAGGTCATCCAAATCCTGAGTCAACCCCTTATGCATCTGGATAATTCCTCTGCCTTGTCCAGCCCCAAGTTTCTGATATAACAATGTCAGCTGGGCAGAAAATTGGCAAGAGGAATCATGAGTATTCAGCACCCCAGAAACTCTCACCCTGCCTGCTTGATTTACACATTTATTCCAAACCAAACGCACCCCCTGTTCTTGCTTTTGACTCTACTCCCCTTCAACCTTGGCGTATCCCCCTTGCGGCAAGCTCTACCAGCCTGGGCAGTCCCCCAAGTGCTACCCGTTGCCTTGCCCCAAGTTGGCTGTTACAGCCTCCTCTATAGATGATCTTTTCATCATAACAAAGGCATATTCTGTTGTCCCAGATTTTCTTTTATGAAGCCTGGACAGTTCGCCCTTAGAGACTCCCCTAGTTGGTTTTCTTTCAAGTATGTACACACCACATTTTGCTTCTGTGATTAAAATGTTCAAAGTACCAGAGGTTTAATTTCTAATACTGCCTATAGATGGTATTAAGCTGACCTCAATGTTTTCCACTCTCCTTGTACTTTTTGGTCCTGGTATTCTGTGCAGCTTTTGTTTCCCCAGATGGTTAATTCTACTTATTTCTAAAATTCTCTTTGAAGTTGAACTTACAAATATATTTTAATTGCCATTTTCTTTGTCATATTTACCCCCTAACAACAATAATTGTTAATACTTATTGACTTATATATATATGGTGCCTGGCACTATTTTCAAGATTTTATGTGTATTAAGTTATTAACTGTCCATAATGAGATAGGTGTAACTGTACTTTCTATATTACAGGAAAGGGAATTAAACAAAAATAAGTTAAATAACTTGCCCATCAGCACACAGGAAATAAGTGGTAGAGACAGATTCAAACCTAGGCAGCATGATTTGAAAACTTGAGCTCTTAAACACTGCACTGTACATAAAGAAAAATATTGATAACTAAAATTATGTAAATATCTAAAACTCTCCTAATGGCCAAATATAGTAACAACAACTCCAACTTGTTAAAAAACAAGCAACAAACTGAAAAAATAATATAATATTATATTTGAAAAAATGTGTTAGCATATAAAGAGCCCTTATAAATCAATGAAAAAGAAAATGGCAATATCCCTACAGGAGGTGTGCAAAATGGCAATTGGCAACCCCACAAGAGTTAAAAGAAAATTTACAGATACACACATGAAAAGGTTTTCCTAATTCTACCCTCTTCCCAGGCGTTCTCCTCCTCACCCACACACCATTAACCAGCTATATACAGATAACTTTCAGAGGTTTATCTCCAACCTCATGCTCTCTCTATGCCCCCCACACCCAGCTATCCAATTACCTACTCAACATTTCCACCCACACATCCCAAAGAAATCTATAACCTGGATCTCTTTCAAGGGTTACTTATTCTCTGGGAGGGGACTATCATCCATCTTGCTGCATGCACTGAAAACTATAGACTTACTTTTGACATTGCCTCCCTCTCACCTTTCATACCCTGTCTATCAGCAAATACTGAAACTTCTTTGCCTCCCTCTCCCTTCTCAAGTCTGTCCTCTTGCCTCCTCTCCACAGCCACCACTCTTGTCCAAACAACCATCTTTCACCCAAAGCTTGTAATCCCTTCCATTGATTCTGACATCCACTCAGACCCTTTCTCACAGTGAGGCCACAGTGACCGTTTTAGAAGCACAAATCCAACCCTGTCATCCTCTCCTCTACCACAGATAACAATCACCTTGGTATATTCCCATTGCTCTCAGGATCACGTTCACACACTGACCTTACCTACCTTTGCAGTCTCACCTCACACACCTGGCCCTGGCTCTCTGCACTCTGATCACACTGGTCCTCAGTCCCCAAACTGCCCATCTCTGCCCTCTAGACACCTTTGGGATCCTGCTGGCTGTTCATTCCCCCACCTTCCTCTTTCTTTCAACTCTTTCTCTCATAGCCCCCTTACCACCTCATGACAATGACCCAGGTGTAATTTTCTTTCTTTCTTTCTTTTTTTTTTTTTTTTTTTTTTGAGATGGAGTCCCTCTCTGTCGCCTAGGTTAGAGTGCAGTGGCACAATCTCGGCTCACTGCAACCCCCACCGCCCGGGTTCAAGCAATTCTCCTGCTTCAGCCTCCTGAGTAGCTGGGACTACAGGCACACACCACCACACCCCGGTAATTTTTGTATTTTCACCATATTGGTAAGTCTGCTCTCAAACTCCTGACCTCAGGTGATCCACCCACCTCAGCCTCCCAAAGCTGGGATTACAGGTGTTGGCCACTATGCCCAGCCTAGACAATGACCCAGATATACTTTTCTATTTATTTGGCTAATTACTTAATTAATGTCTAGGTGTCTGTTATGGGTTGACTGTGCTCATCAAAAAAGGTATGTTGCATTATTCCTGATCCCCAGTACAGCAGAATTTGATCTTACTTGGAAACAAGGCCATTGCAGATATCATTGGTTAAAATGGGGTCATACTGGCGTAGGGTGGGGTCTTAATACAATATGACTAATGTCTTTTTAAGACATTAAGAAGACATTCATGTGAAGACATGCACGTGAGATAGACCGAGAACACAATGTAGAAACAGACGATTTGAGGGCGCATCTACAAGCCAAGACATGAAAAGATTGCTGGCAAAGCAATGGACACTAGAAATAGGCAAGGAAAGATTCCCCCACAGGTTTTGGAGGGAGCATGGCCCTGCCAACACCTTGATTTCAGACTTCTGGCCTCCAGAACTGAGACAATAAATTTCTGTTGTTTTAAGCCACGCAGTTGTGTTACTTCGTTATGGCAGCCCTAGGAAACTAATAGTCTCCCCGCAAACTCTAAACTCCATGAAGAAGAAAACTCTTTTTTTCTCAGTACTCTTTCATCAGGTCATACCACATGCCTGGCACACACTAGGCATTTAAAAGACATTTGAAAATGAGTGGAACAAGTAAACTAATAAATAAATGCATGACAAAAACTTCAATGCCACTTGTAATCAACAAAAGTGAAATAAAACAACAATTCATTTGTAAAGATCAAAATATTGTCAATACCTTAGTTTTCATCAGAATGGGGAAAAGGACCCTCACAGAGTTGTGGTGAGAGCTGGATAAACGGACATTCATATACCACTGCTGGAAGAATAAACTGGTACAACCTCTCTGGAAACTATAATATGTACTGCAGGCCTTTAAAAGGCTTACACGCTTTGACCCAGGAGTTACATTTCTAGGCGTTTATCAAAAGGAAAAATGTACAAGTACATAAGATGTATGTGTAAGAATGTTCCCTGGAGCGGTATTTATGTAAGAGCAAAACTCTTTAAAAATTAAAAATAACCCAAATACCCACTAATGATGCATAACTTGAGTCAATTATGGTCATCTATATTATGAAATACTATAAGGCCACATCAAAAAATAATTAAGATCTATATTTGTTGATATAGAAAACATAAAGCGGTTTACTAAACAGTTTGCATAGTATAGCCAAATTTTTGACAAACGAATAAATGTGTATTGACAAAAAGTTAAATCTAGAAGAATAAATGCAAAAACATTAACAGTGGCTTTCTCTGGGTAATGAAATTATAAACGACTTCTAATTTGTCCTTTATTACATATGCATGTGTATGTATGTGTGCATATATATATACATATATGTGTGTGTACATATGTATGTATATATGAAGGATGAATTTCTGTAATTCCCCTCACTGTTCCCTATCAGCAAATATGACTTTTTTGCCTCCCTCTCCCCTTCCAAGTCTGTCTCTTGCCTCCTCTTTTCTCTGTATTATAAAAAGAATATAGGCTTACTGAAAAATCTTAGACCATACACATGAAAATAATGTATAATTGAAAGTGTTATGGAAATTATTGTATAATTTCTATAATTCATCCTTCATTATTTTGTGTATAAGGTATAAGATTTTCAGTAAGCCTGTAGTCTTTTAAAATGAAGAAAAAAAAATCATTTCCAGACAGGTAAGTAATAGCACAAAGTATTACACATGAAATGTCAAATGATGATATAGTTCATGAATTGCAAGCATTGTCTTCCGTGCTCTCTGGATTTCAGTGTTAAATAGGCTAAAATGTTTATGCATTTTCCCAACACAGGACTATTATCCCCAGTCAATTGAAAAGGGCTCAGAAGCAAAGATCTGGGTTCAGTGCCTTCCTGGGGGATTTATAGCAACTCCCCAGGCTAGCAGTGGGGAGAACCAGAAAAGAGATGGGCCAACCCACCCAGAGAAAGCAGCTCATATAGCATGTGGCTCCTGAGAGAGAGAACTGGGATGCATGCTTTTCCAACCCAGGGAGCCAAGGCTAGGAATGGGAATCAGGCCAGAGAGAGACCCAGAAACGTCCATTTGTCAAAAGTTTTATTGTTAATATTATTGCCAGTTTGTCATTATGTACTTTTCAGGCCCCCAGTTGGTCTTCTTGTTCATACCAAAAGGTCAGAGATGATTCTTATTGCTTCACTAATGTGGAATTCAACAAATGGACAGTGGTGAACTGTCAAAAGCCTATAAACCCCAGAGACTTCTTATTTACATGTGTATCTTTGTTATCCTGGGCACGTTCTCCCAGTCCTCAAAGGAACTATAGTGTCACCGCAGCTGGCAATAGCCAAAGCTCCTGGTTGTGGAGCCCAGGCCTTGCCAAGATTTAGCCTGGGACAGCAGGAGAATCTGGCACTCCTACTAACATGCCTGCTGCTTTTCTGGTTCCCCCATTTCCTCTAGTATGGCTTTCTGCAGTACAGAGAAATTATTTTCTCCTTATATTTGCTGAAATTGGAAATGACACAACTGTGAAGTAAATGCTGTCAGAGGGGCATTTCAGCTATGCTTAAATTAGCACAAAGCCAGAGAAACAGCTTCATTTGTGGACCTTCTCAAGTGAGGACTGCAACAAAGATTGACTCACATACAGAATAACTGGGGATGAGTTACCTGAAACTTGGATTTTTCCTTCTGAAGGAAAGGGATGGTCTGCTCTTGATTATTGCTTGTCATCTCTTATCTACCAGCATGCTCAGATCCAGAAGCAGTGTCTGGTATAATAGTGCTCAAAAAATATTTGCAGCATTGAATTGAAACTCACTTCTGGAATTTCTTTCTTGCTTTGATGTGAAGTGTACCTTGTACTTCATACAAAATTAAAAGAAGAAAAAAATTGACTTGATTATCCAGAAGCATCATTTTTCCTTTAACAGACAAAGTCCAAGCACCAGGGCCAGTTTCTGTCTTGCTTCTGATTCATGGTGAGCAAAACTGCCATGACATGATCCTACTCTTGTCTTCCTCACACTTACTCTCTGCTCCACCCTCAAGAGCAGCTAAGTCGCTCGTGGCCACTAACAACATAAGGGCTTTGATCTCTTGGTCCTTTCTATGAATCGAATTATCCTCAACTCTGTCTCCAATTTTCAATTTCATCAAAACCCATCGAGCCATAGTGGGCTGTTCAGTGCGTGTGAACAGCAGGCTTGGCAAAGCTGGCGTGGGCTGGTATATGACTGTCAAATATACGTGAAATGCTCTGATGACTTTTCTTATTTTTAATATCAGATTTTCAGAGTAAGCTATTTAAGATTCATCTCCCTATTTATGCCATAAACAGTTTCATTCCTGACACCTTTCCAGAGGATGGTTCTATGCAGTGCCCTTTGAGCAGAAGGCCCTGCAGCCTAAGCAATTTTGGTCACAATATCAACTGTGCTGATTCAATTAAAAGGACACCTGTGAGGAGTTTGGGTTTTTTTTTTTTTTCCTCCTTTATTTCTTACAAAATGCTCCAATAAGTAGGTTAAATTATCTGTGTCTGAAAGAGAAGGTAAAACTCTCTTGTTGGTCTCCTCCTCTATTAAACTGCTGTAATGGAAACTTTCATTCTATACAGTGTCCTTCATCCAATTAACAACCTCACACCATCAAAATTCTTCTCATAATTAACCAATAGCTATTACTTCCCCAAAAAGTCGCCCAATTTACTTACTCATCCTGTGTACTTCTACACTCTTCTTAGACCTCATCTAAATCAGTATCAGAGAGCATGAAAGGTTGTTTTCCGAAGCACTGGGTTATTTATTGGTCGTTCTTTCTGGCAACTTCCTGTAGCTTGTCGGAGTGCAGGCCTGAACTCGGCCAATTACCACAGGTGAAACAGACCAATGCTCCTAAAGAAAATTTGATAAGCTTGGTTTCTCCTTTCTATTACCTTTTGGTTAGAATTTCACAGGGCTTAAATCAAGCAGCATCTCTTAGGCATTTCAGAGCTGTTCCTTTTTTATGAGCACAGGGGAAAGGGCAGGGAAATGACACTCTAATCAAATTCAGACTTCACGCAATTGACGATCGGTGGGTTTTCACATTTGGGTCTGGACTGTTTGTTCAGCTTCAGTGTCAGGTCCGTGGATAACAGTGGCCAATAAAGCGTAGAAGCATATGTCCTGTAACATTGCTTCTACTTGTTATCCAGAGGACCCTGGAGAATCACGGAGAATAATGTAATTAGTAGGAATGTGCCATTGTACAGGAAGGATCAGAGGAAAGAAGACAAGTTTATTTCTGCATATAAGTAACTTAAGTACAGCTTAATCCAGCTGCCTAGTGGACCATCAAAAACCCTTTCACTCCAAAATCAGGAGCAGTGGAGTCAAGAATTAAAGCTAATTGAGGGGCAGAAAATGGAAAAGTTTTGTGGCTTAACCAGTATATCTGGGAAACATTGCATCCCTGCCAAAACATTTTCATCTGTGGCCTCTTGGAAGTGTTTCATTAGCATCAGCATACCGGGCAAAAAAATATATACATTTGGTTTTACAGTCAGAGAGTATATTTTTGGGGAACAGGAGGAACTTAAAATAATATAGAAGAAAGTTGAAATGTGCTATCATTACTAATAGCAGTGGAGTAATAATAATACCAGCTACTATGTGCTGAGGTTGTACATTTATGTGCCCAGATTTTGCACACATATTCCATTTAATCTTCACAGGAGCCAAATAAGGCATGTTCTGTTGCTGTGCCCATTTTATAGATAAGGAAACTGAAGATGAGTAAAGATAAATAATGTGTTCAGGCCACAGCACTGGTATGGGCAGAGGCAGGAATGGACTCCAAAGCTACACAATGAATCACGACTTCTCATTTTATTGGTTACATCTTAATTTATAGAGAGTTTGCTTGTTTGTTTGTTTGTTTGTTTGACACGGAGTCTTGCTCTGTCACCAGGCTGGAATGCAGTCGTGCAATCTCAGTTCACTGTAACCTCCACCTCCCGGGTTCAAGTGATTCTCCTGCCTCAGCCTCCCAAGTAGCTGGGACTGCAGGTGCGTGCCATTATGCCCAGCTAATTTTTGTATTTTTAGTAGAGGCGGGGTTTCACCATGTTGACCAGGAGGGTCTCGATCTCTTGACCTCGTGATCTGCCTGCCTCGGCCTCCCCAAGTGCTGGGATTACAGGCATGAGCCATCGCCTGGCCTTATAGGGAGTTTTTAGAAATTAATCTCTTGCAATGAAAAATTTTTCTTTAAGTAGGAGCATTTCCACAATCCTACCAGAGAAAATATTGGCATGAGAAAAGTGAGGATGAGCCCAATTCATAAAGTTTTTGCTTTCAAGCTACCACAGGAGAACAAATTGCCCTCAACCCTCTCCCTAAATCACTGTGACTATGATATTTATCCCAAGATCCCCCCCGACATTCTCATCTTCTCTCCACTTCTCTCTCTCAGAAAAATTACTATTATAAACTTTATATCTTTTATGTTCACCATTAAATGCAAAGAACCATGTTTGGTAGCAATTGTATTTTCCTCCACAAGAGCAACCTCTTTGTAGATTTCTCTCAACTTCCTGATACTCCCTCCTTCTCTTATCCCTTTATTATTTTCTCTGCCACACTGTTTCTTGCTGTTTCTCTTATTTTTCTCTTGTGAAACCATGACCTCAAAAGACTGGACACACAATCCATTTATTAAGTTGATCTTTATTCTATCCAGTCTCCTGGGACCATCCACAGTTGTTTGCTTGATTTTTAAAATTACACTCTTGGTATAAATTTTTACCGGGGTTAAGGTGTCTGGGAACTGTAAATGTATGAGGTCACCCTGTCTTTAGGTATATTATTTTGTTGTTGTATTTATTGTTTTCTTTTGTGATTATTATTATTCAAATTTCAGAAGAGGAGGGGAAGTGAGAAGGAAGTCTATGAAGAAAACAGACAGGGTAATTTCTAGAGGGTTGGAAAGATAATCTCTGGGGCAGCACATTAAAATTCTGATTTTACCCATTTCTCCCTGCTCCATGCATAACCCATCTGTCTGACATTCCACACACTCAGACAGAGTACTGAGGTGGTACAAGGTGTCAACAAGCTGATTTCATAAACAAACTCCTCTACAGTGAGATGCGAATGAATGTTACCAATAGACCACAGGTCAGAGAAATACCCCTCACTTCTCTCTATCCTGCTTTGCTTCATTAATATTAATAGTATTTATAGTGTTCATAATGACTCTGAGAATAGAGATTTCCCCCGGTGTAGGTCTGTGGAAGCAATATTCACTTGTTCACAGGTGCAGTCTTCTCTGTAAGCATCTGTCAGATCACTTCCATCTAATGGTTCACAGTCTAATGGTTGTCTTGTCCAGTTCTAAAATAATGAATTCTAACAAAAGATCAAATCTGAATTCTTTTTACCAATACTTCAGGGGTAGTCTGTGGTTTGTGACCATAGAATGAACTCACAACCCCAATTTCCAGTCTGGAGATCCCTTCAGTATCATTGGGGGTATTGAGCGAAGGCCAAGAACACAGTTCAGTCTAAAATTCTAAAGAAAAAAAATCCTTGTTCTGCAATATTTGCTAGTCTTTAAAGCTGGCTCTGCCATGAACCATGCCTCCTTGATTAATATCTTGGTTGAAACCCCTACGTCTTGAATCTGGGATGAGCCCTGTGACTCACTTTTGACTGGTAAAAAGTGGCAGAAGTGATGCTGCATGACTTTTGAGACTAAATCGTAAAAAGATTCTCAGCTCCCACATGGGTCTCTTAGAATTCTCATCCTAGGGGAAGCCAGACACTACATAGATCTGACTGCTCTGAGATCACCTGCTTAGGACAAGCACAAGCTAGCCAGATAGAGGGACTATATGGTGAGAGAAACATACCCAGCCAGTCCTAGGTGTTCCAGTGCTCTTAGAGGAAGTGCCATCTTGGATATGCAGAGCCTTCAGATGGCTCAGTCCTAGCCTGACCTGCATGAGGCCCTGAGCCCAAAACACATTCCAAAGTACCATGAGAGATAATAATATATCATTGTTCTACACTAAGTTTTGCAGCAGTTTGTTACCTAGCAGTGGTTAACTAATACACCTTGCTTTTCGTCAGAGCTAGTTCCCAGACCCAACCTGGGCTCAGAATGATTGTTCCCTATAGTCTCCTTTCAGTTCCATACGGATTCATAGCACGTTAAGTTCTACACTGGACTCTGGCAAAAAGAGCTTTGTGGAACTCCCCTATGGCAAAGAAAATGAAGGTCCAAAGGGAGCCATTACAGGATACTGAAGTTAGCCTCACTGATCCACACACAAACACACACACACACACACACACCTTTTTTTTTTTTTTTTTTTTTTCCGTTAGCCAATGTCTAAACCAGCAGCCTGGAAAAATGGTATGTATTAAAACATCAAAAAATAAATCAAATATTTTGAGAAAAACAAGGCAATAGAGTTCATGATACCCCAGGATTGTTCTTCTCAATCCAGGATTTACAACTCTTGCTCACATCTACAGTTTAGAATATGTGATTGTTTGTTGAGATCATCATCATCAGGAATGGAATAAGAGCTGTGCCTGCTAAGAGTTCATGTAAGACACCTGCTGATAGAAAGCCATTCACCATGTGGTGCTTTCTGCCCTTTCAGAGGATCAAAACATGAACCCTCCAGCTGACTATTTTTAAGTATCTTTTACACAACAAGTTGAGGCCGGGTGCAGTGGCTCATGCCTGTTAATCCCAGCACTTTGGGAGGCCGAGGCAGGCGAATCATAAGGTCAAGAGATCGAGACCATCCTGGCCAACATGGTGAAAGTCTGTCTCTACTAAAAATACAAAAATTAGTTGGGCATGGTGGTGCATGCCTGTAATCCCAGCTACTCAGGAGGCTGAGGCAGGAGAATTGCTTGAACCCAGGAGGTGGAGGTTGCATTGAGTCAATACTGCATCCCTACACTCCAGCCTGGGTGACAGAGAGAGACTCTGTCTCAAAACAGAAGGCAGAGTTGTCTATTCATAAATGACACAAATATTGGGGTTTGGGGGTTTTCTTAAGCTATTTGTAAACAGTAACTGAATGTAAATAAATGAGCATGGCACATATCAAATGCTCAGTAAAATGTTTATTTTTATTTATTTATTTATTTATTTATTTATTTATTTATTTATTTATTGAGATGGAGTCTTGCTCTGTCACCCAGGCTGGAGTGCAGTGGCACGATTTCAGCTCACTGTAAACTCCACATTCCAGGTTCATACCCAGCTAATTTTTTTTGTATTTTTAGTAGAGACGGGGTTTCACCATGTTAGGCAGGATTGTCTCTATCTCCTGACCTCGTGATCTGCCTGCCTTGGCCTCCCAAAATGCTGGGATTACAGGCGTGAGCCACCACACCCGGTCTAAAATGCCCATTCTTTAACTTCCCCATGAAGAGGTCATATCCATGTGTACAGTGCTCCGCACAAGCACAAAACATCCTGAGGACTGAGTGATGGGAGATAAAGGGTACTAGCAGGTTTGGGAGAGTTTACCCTCTGTAAAGCAAAAAATAATATGACCAACACTTTGCAGTTTCAGAGGTTAATAAAATCTACTTGCAAATGCTCTTGTCTTACTTGCACATGGAGTGCATTCTAATATAGCTGACACTCATATGTTATTACACATCTATGTGATTGTGCTATTCTTATTTAGCTGAAAAGAAATCAGGGCACACTCCAGGGTATAACATCTGCAGCAGAAGTCCATATGTGCTGTTTATTTTTATGAATCAAGCAGTGTGTTTATAGTTACTTGCCCTTAATTTGAGCCCTGAACTAGAATTCTTTCTTTTGAAGATATCTAGTTAATTATAAGAGCACAAACAACTAGAAAATAAAATGTATCCCAGAAATATTATGATGTACACTTGTAGTTTGTGTCAAAAACAATTCATGTATTTCTTTTCATCTATAGGAAGAAAAGGCAGAGTCATCTATATCAGAAAAAGGGTAAATATTGGATTGGAATTTGGGAATCTACTATATTTAAACTGCTAGCAAATTATGACTACAACTGGATCTCCCAAAATGTGTCCATTTATTTAACATAGATTCATCTCAATTGAGTAGAGACTAAAATTAACAGTGACAAACTACTGATTTGATGATTTTTTTAAAGATATATATTTTGATGATGGAACAAAAATGTCATTCAGCAATGAATCTTAACTTTTGTTTTGGTTTGTTTCCTGCTGATTAATGATTTCTAGTGGTTCACATTGTATTGATTCTAATTTTTTCTGATTTAGCGCCATTCTCTAAGCCACTCTACCCCTTTGGTAGAATTCCTTTTAATTAACGACATATCAGCAAGACCCTAGGTCCCATCATGCTCATTTTCTCCTAGGAGGAAAATTCAGTCCCCCAGTCATGGATTCCACTCACCTCCAGTCAGGTTCTAAATGTGCTTTCAAATAGCTGTTCCACAGTCCCCATAGGTGTCTGTGCTTGCCAGGCACCTATCCTGATTTATTTTTGGTCTGAAAATTTAGTCTGGATTGTAAGGAGAACTGAGAAAGACTATGTATCTCAACTTTTCACCACCACCAAAACGTTAAATTCTAAACCACAAACCAAAGTGAGAGAAATTAACTTTTAAAATGTTGGCTTTGTTTTTTCTTTAATTATATAAGTACTCAAATATTTTTATAATGTAAAAATTTCTTAAGAACAATTAATATCATGTTTACCTCTTGTTACAGAGCCTTGATACTCCCAAATAATTTCTCAAGATTTTGTGGTATAAATATTTTCATGTGCTCTTTCCTAATCTCCACTGCCAGTCCAGCATTAGATTCAGACAATGCACTTGGGCCAGGTATTTCTTACTGAACAGTCTTGATGAAAAACAAGAGTAGTTTGGTTTTTTAAAAAAATCTTAGTGTATTTTCTACTTATTATGCAACATAAAGTGATTTCTTTACAGAACTTTTTTTTTTTAGGATCAAATGAGATCAAGTATGTAAAAAGACTAAACTGCAAACGGTCTATAGACAAATTTTTTTATATCAGTTTATTCACATCACTGAAAATCTCAGGGTATGAGATTGGAAGAAAGGAAAAAAGTAAAATTTAGGAAAAAGAAAATCTACATGAAAGCAGATGACAGAGCAAGAAGGCTATTGACCAACATGTGGTCAGAAAGAGCTTCTTCGAGTGTTTGGGCTGGCATAGTCTGGGTGTCTGCTAAGCACCCCTAGCTACAATGTGGAAACACAACTTTGACTCCGTGGCCTCCCATCCCAGCTGGCTTTCACCAGCCTCTGATCTGCTGCTTCATATAGAAGGAACAGACTTCACAAGTCAGGAGGTCAACTAACATGATAAAGAGCACAGAAGGGATTTTTCAGCTTAGAAAAGATTCTGTCATGAGATGAAGAAATGATAAAATGCAGTATCAAAAGAAACAGGAACTATGGGTTATCATAGTTCAGAAAGTAAGATTGATTATGCAAGGTCATATTTAAACTCTATTCAATTCCTTGAGGGTATTTATTCTTATTTTTTATGATTGTTTTCCCTAAAATGTTTTTGGTATATATGCTTAATATTACAGAAAATGCCATTATGATCATGTTCTACTGCAGTATTCATAGGTGGTAAACTATCAGAACTAAATTCACGATGTGAGATTCTACTGTATCTCAGGTGACTAGGCGCACTGGAGGCTAAGCATCATGTAACTGGTCTCACCTACACCTACTAAATCCATTTCCTCAAAATCTCAGTCCCACTCTGGATTATTAGCCTTGCTGTCTCACATTCTACTGAAACAGCTTTGTTTGCAGTCACCCGGGACCTTCTAATGCCCCAAAGGTGATATCCATTCAGTTATCCTTCTCAACAGCACTGCTGACCAGGCTTTCTCTATTGAGATTCTTGGTGAGCCTCCATGACATTATTCCCTCTTTATTTTCTTTCTGTTGTTCCCCCTGCTAATTCCTGTCCTCTTCCTCCCCTCTTAAATGCCAATTTCCACCTAATTCCATTCCCCCTTCTTCATATTTCTTCCCATCTTCTTCCTCAGAAACCTATCAAGCCGCAGGAATCTCAGGATTGGGATATCTAGGGTTTCCACTTAAATAGACTCAATTTATTTTATCATTACGCTCCTTGGAACAGCTCTTTCCTTTAAGTAACTCAAACAACACTTGCAAGCTAATAAACTCCAAATTCAAATCTCTTAAGTTTGCTCTGTCATGAAATTCTGCCTATTAAAATTCTTTAATCTTTTTAACTATCCTTTTTCTCCTTTCCCATTGACACTGCCTTCATTCAGACCCTCTTCGTTCCACCTTCATAACTAAAGTAGAATTATAACTAGTTCCCCTGAATTCAGCTTTTAGCCCTTCCAATCACTGCATCACACCACTGCCGGAGTAGTTTTTCTAAATTCCTAATCTGATCACATTGCTTCCAAGTTTAAATTGGCCAGAAAACCCGTTACCCACAGGATGGTACCCACTGGCTTTGGGCATCTCCATGTGGATGTACTACATGGCAGCCCAAAGTCACTAAGTGCCCTACAAAGCCATTCATAACTCAACTCCTGCCTCCTCCTGCAGCATTATCTTTCTCTCTCCCTCATATGCATGCACTCCAACCGGATCCCAAATATGTCATGCTCTCCCTTGCCTCTGTACCTTTTCACATGCTGTCCACTCTGCCTCTAATACCCTGTACCTGTTTCTCTGCTTGATTAACCCCTACTTGTTCTAAAACACAGTTCAGGTGACACCTCCTCCAGGAAGCTTTGCCAGCACTCCCTACTCTGAGCTGGGTGTCACCCCGTTATGCTGCCATTCTGCCACAGGCATAGCTCTCACCAGACTGTATTACATCGCCTATTTACCTGCTTCTCAAGGATAGAGACTGCATTTCTCTGTCTTTGCATCCCAGAACTGAGCTCAGCTCTGATAAACTGTTCATACCAATCACTTGGTAAATGAATGAATTAAACTGTAATTTCATTAGATGGCCTTCAAATCTACATCCTGAGCCCTGAACTTTCCTTATAGTACCATATTTTCAAACAACAGATGTACATAGCTACTTCTGTATACCACTGTCACCTCAAAACTCAAACACCTAAAAATAAATTTGTCATCTTTACTCTGAAATAAGCTCCTCTCTGTCATCACTATTTCTATTCCTGGTACCAGCATTCTATCAATCAAGTCTCCTCAAAGCCTTCAAGTCATCCTTGACTGCTTCCTGCCTTCACCTTGCATATAAAGTCTTTTTCCATATTCAGTCCACTCATTGTTCTGGATACTTCCCCTTCCTTGCCCACCTCCACCATCTCTATCCGAGCTTTTCACATTGAACTCTGAAACGTTCTCCTTGCTGATTTCTCCAGGCTCTTCCCTATCCTGTACACGTAACAAGCAACTGCTAAATTTTTCCTAAACCATGACCTGCATTTCATCAGGCGGCTTTGCAAAAGTAGTCAGTGGATCCCTACTCTCTAAGGAATAAAGTTAAAACTCTTGAATCTGTGCTTTGCTCCAACTGTATTGCCTGCACTAAAGATGAGCCCCTTGGAACAGAAACTCAGATGTCTGTGTCTACCTCCTGTCCAGCACTTTAACACAGTTAAACCCTTGAGACATATTGGTTAAAGAGACATACTTGGCTACAGCCTTCAATTGCTTTTCGTCAAATGCCCTCATAAGAGCCATTAGCCTACCTCTCCAAAACCACCACATTTTTTCACGCCACAAGCAACTTCAGTTTGAATTGAATGAGTCTTCTCACTGTCTCCAGGAGGGTTTCCTTTAGGTGGTTCTTATTGGCTGCTGCATCATTTGTTTTGGGAACTCTCCTGCCTCAATACTCCGCAGTCTCCTCTCCATCTATAGAAAGCATATATATCTTTCTAGTCTGACTGTCTTGCATAAATACAGCTTCTAAATAAAAACAGAGAAAGAGCTTCCAAAATTTGCAGGGGGCGGGGGTCCCCTTGAGAATACAGTGAGTAGCTATCCATGAATGTGCATAAGAAAACTGCATGCTGTCTAGGAAATAATCAAGTGAAAGGATTAGAGTTAATAGTGTCCAGAGCTCACAGAGAACCAGGAATAGTGCCTCTTCCCACAGCCAGCCTGGAAAACCTCACAGTTCACAATGAATTTGGTAGAGTACATGAAAATGTCTTGCCTTAGTAGTGAGGAGTAACATATCCTAGACCAAGCACTGCTCCAGACCCATCTAACAAATAAAAAGAAAGTCCCAAAAGGATTTAACTGTTCCACATAATATAACTGCATCCCAGAATATATGTAAGACTATTTTCAGAAATAGAAAAATGTCTAGCACCTAATAAGCTAAAATTTTCAAGACCTGGCATCCAATCAAAAAGCACCCAGCATGCAAAGAAGGAGAAAATATGACTCATAATGAGGAGAAAATCCATAAATCTAACATAGGTGTTAGAATTAACATACAAAGACATTAGAAATAGACACCTAAATCACACTTGTAGAATAAAAATTACAATGTGTTCAATAAAAAATGCATTGGATAGAGCCTTAGATTATACATTTCAGAATAAAATAGTTGAGCTTGAAGGAATGGGAATAAAACTATCCAAAATGAAATAGTAATTTAAAAAATCTCTAACATGAAATGCAGAGAGAAAAGAGAGCCAAAATAATGAAGAGAACATCAGCTAAGTGTCGGACAACTTTAAGCGTATAATTAAAAGGGAAGACATAAAAAAAATTAAAGAAATGCTGGCCAAAGTTTTCCAAATTTGATTAAAACAATAATCTCACAGATCAAGGAAACTCACAGAACCCCAAGCATAAGAAACATTCAAGAAATCTATACCAATACACATAATCACCAAGTTGCTCAAAAATAGTGGTAAAGAGAAAATCCTGAGCTCAGCTAGAGAAAAATACATGTTATATACAGAGGAACAAAGATAAAGATGAGAATCAATTTCTCATTGACAAAAAAATGTAAAGGAAATCTTTCAGAAAGAAGAGAAATGATACCAGATGAAAATAGGGATCTACATCAATAAATAAAGGGCAGAGGAATTTGTAACGCCATGGATAAACATGTTTCTCTCTTATTACTTAATCTCTTTCAAACATAGCTGATTGTTTAAACCAAAATAACAACGGAGTATATGGTTTATTTTGTGTGTGTGTCTGTGTGTGTGTGTGCGTGTGTGTGTGTGTGTAAAATATATGACAACAACAGCACAAGATCTGTAGGAGAAAATGGAATTATCATAAGATTTTTATTACTATATTTGCAGTGATACAATATGGCTTGAAGATAGACATATTATAGGTGAATTGTGTCTATTTAACCTAAATTGAGAACTAAAATAGTTAATCTAATAAGCCAACAAAAAAGATAAAATGGAATGATAAAAAAATTCAGTTAATACAAAAGAAGACAGATAAAAGAGAAAAAGAAAACAAGGAACAGACAGGACAAAGAGAAAACAAATGGCAAGATGATAGAGTTAAATCCAAATACACAAATATCCACATTACGTGTAAATGGCCTAAGCACCCACATTCATATGCAAAAATTAAAATTGTAATCGAGATGCTTAGTCCATTTATACAATATGAATATGTATATATTTGTTTTGTTCTCGAATTGGATAAAAAGTCAATCCTCAACTATACACTCCCTATAATAAACATACTTTTCGTATAAATGTACAAATAGGTTCAAAGTAAAGGAATTGAAATGATACACTATGTTAACAGTAATCAAAATAAAAGTGGCTGAGTATATAAATATCAGACAAAGTAGATTTCAAACAAAGAATTCATATGGAAATTTAATAAACCTAAAATACCTAAAATAATTTTGAAAAGGAAAATTATGATACTAACACTACCTCATTTCAATAGTTATTTTATAACTATAGTAATCAAGACAGTT
Source organism: Rhinopithecus bieti (assembly GCF_001698545.2). Lineage (NCBI taxonomy): Eukaryota > Metazoa > Chordata > Mammalia > Primates > Cercopithecidae > Rhinopithecus > Rhinopithecus bieti. The sequence continues at coordinate 1,088,787 of NW_016809607.1, forward strand.
TGGTATTGATAACAAAGCAGACAAATCAATGAAACAAAATGGAGCCCAGAAATGATCTCTGCACATATCAATACAACTAATTTTTGAAAGATGTGCAAAGACAATTCAGTAAGCAAACAATAGACTCTTCAACAAATATTGTTGGAAAAATTGGATATCCATATACAAAAAAAGAAATTTGATCTATACCCCATACCATATACAAAATTTACTCAGAATGAATCATAGACCTAAATGAACATGCTAAAACTAGAAAACTTCTAGAAGAAAACCTTTGTGACCATGAGTTAGTCAAAAAATGCTTAGATACAACTATAACATGATCCATAAAAGAACAAATCAATAAATTGGACTTTATCAAAGTTAAAAACTTCTGTCATGCAAAAGACTCTTCAAGCCACAAACTATGAGAAACCTTTTAAAGTCCTTTACCTAATAAATGACTTGTATTCTGAATATATAGACGTCTCATAATTTGATAAACAATTCAATTTAAAAATGGGCAAAAGATTTAAACAGATATTTCTCCAAGGCTGGTGAATAAGCACATGAAAACATGAAATACGAAAAGCCGAACATCATTACTCATTGGGGAAACGAAAATTAAATTATAAAGAGAAACCACTATTTATTTTTTTAAATCAAGAAAATATAAGTTAATCTATAGTGACAGAAAGTAGATGACGGAAAGTAGCTTTGGAGGAGGTGCAGAGAAGCACTAGAAGAGGCAAAAGAACACTTTATAAAGTGATGGGTATGTTCATTATCTTGATTGTGATGATGGTTTCACAGGTGTGTACATAGGTCAAAACTCACCAAAAGAAACACTTTATATATGGGCAGTTTTTTGTATGTCAATTATACCTCAATAAAGTTGTTTCTAAGATCTAAAAAAAAAGGAGGATTTGAATATTTGCTAATCAATATGGCTCCAAGGGACTTCTTATAGACTTGTGGAATGTTCAAGTTGGCTTCGAGTCCCACTGCCTCATTGTACACAGTGAGCTGTATAGAACAGAGAGTAAGAAAGTAACTAAGCTTGGACTCTTCAATTGGACTCATCTTAGTTTGAATCCTGGCTCTGCCCCCTTCACCTCTCCGAATCTCAGTTTTTCTAAACTGTAACCTGAGACTAACAGAAGTTGTCTCTTAGGGTAATTGTAAGGAGTGAGTGACAGGATGTATGTTAAGTACTTAGCCAGCACATAGCATGGACTCAATAACTAATAGCCATTATTAGAAAACTGAAGCCCAGAGAGATAAAGCAACTTACTCAAGGTCACACAGTTATGTCGTAACTAGAACAACATGCAAAAGCCATCTCACCTGTCTGCTACTCTTTTGTTTTTTCTTCCATGAGATGAGGCCCTTCCTGTATTTTGCAAAATCAAACACACTGCTTAATAGCAAAGGTGAAATCAGGAGGACCACAGTAGAATATAGCAGCACGCAAATTCAGCTGCAACACCAAGCAGTAAGAGTTGACATACAAACTTCTGCATAGACACCAAACTAAGAAACTGACATGGATTTTATTTCGGGGCCATTTATATGTGATACTAAACACAACACAGGCTTCAGGTGGGATTCATGGGAATAGAGGCCAGAGAGGGGACAGTAAAATTCAGGAACTTCTGTATCACTATCATGAGTTCTTGATCTAAAGTCCAAGAACCTTAAAAGATCTCTGCGTAATCTTTTGGGGCCCCCTGAATTCCCTGAATTAATATGAAGAACGCATATATACATTTCCTCCTTCAAGCTTTTATCAAATTCTTAAAGAGGTACAAAACCTAACTAAAATATTTAAAATAGCTGTTATAATTAGTAAGCTGATTTTAAAGACAGAAATAAATTAAAAAAATATTATAACCATGAAGAAGTCATGTTGGAATATAATTTGAAACGATAATTTTGATCCATTTTATTTTTATTGAATGTGAAATGAAGTCGATAAAAAACACTAAGGCAACCTCAAGGGTTAAAAGCAGAGGGAAGGCTCCAATAAAAGTATGGTCCACACTTACAATTGTTCTGACAGTTTTGGTTGACTTGAGTAGGTAGGCAGGCATTCAATGGACAAAAAATAAAATTTGTTCATTTTCTACTACTCTAACCCTAATTAAATCTAAGTAAAATCCTTGTTCGTAACATAACCCAGAATTGTTCAAAAGAAGTTTCAATGGCTCTAGAAAACAAGAGTTATTCTTAATCTCAAACATTTTTTCGTCTGCTTTTTAAAACCTATGAGATTTTTCTAAATACTTGTCTGACACATGTATAAGGTAAATTCTTCATAGGATGAGGAAAGGAAAGCATCCTCTAGAAAGGGGTCATAATTAAAGCTTATTTTCCTCAGATTGGATAGCGAAATCAAAGTTTAAAATGCTTCTACAGAAGGATTGGTGAAAGATTAATAATTAATGTATGGCAGCAATATGGAAATTTTGAAATGTAAATTTGATGAACAAAATGTGGCATATTATGATAAGCAGGAGCAACAAGGGAGAATGAGTGGAGGCGGGTCTTTTGCTCGGAGACATAATAGAAAGAAACACTGATTGGGCTTGCTGGGTTTTCTCTTTTTTACAAAATGCAAACTTCCATTTGGACATAGGAAACTGCTAAAAAGTTACGAGAGAGTGAGAGGAAAGAAAATTTTTTCACCAAAACAGATCAGGTTCATTTGTAGCATCCCCAAAGATCTTTCTCTTTAAAAAAAAAAAAAGAAGAAGAAGAAGAAGAAAGAAAGAAAAAAGAGAGAGAGAGAAAATTTTTTAACACATCGCTTTGATATGTGCTTGCCTATCCAGTTCCCTGCACTTTGGATTTTCTTCCCATCCCCTTTGCTCCTGTCCTGTTAGACTCTTTTTTAAAATCCACTCCAATTTTCCTCTAATATTTGTGTATAATTTTTTTCTCCTTTTAACTAAGCTCCTTTTGAAATGCCTCCCTTTGTGTGTCTCCAGGCGGGGGGCAGGGTCTTTGCTCTCCTCTTTGGCCCAGTTTACAGGGGCTTGGGGCTTCACTGAGAGCTCTCAGGAGAATTGTGCAAATTGCACCGGGGCTTCCGTTGGAAGAGCCACTCATCCCGGCGACCCCGTGCTGTGCCTGAGTGCATCAAGGCCATGTCAACCCCTTGATGCTGCCTCACGCTGTGATCTTCCTTTGCACTGTGTCATATGTCAGGATGGGTTTTCCCACAATGCATTCTTTAGTTCAGTGTCAGGGAAAAAGAACAAATAATGTGCTCCTGTGGCAGCCAAACATGCTACCTGCAAGGTTGGAGAGCAGAACATATTTTCCTCCTCTGGAGTGAATTCCCCCAGCTGAAGCTGCTTTTTCCTTCCCATTATTCTCACTCTCCCCACCCCTTGCCTACCCTAACTTTAGTTCCTCAGCAAAGTGCTTCTGCAAATTGAATCATTCATCCGGCAGAAAAATTTGAAATTGTGCACAATCTTTGTGAATTCATTGATCAGTTTATGCTAAATGCTTTTACAGAAGAAATAGCCATATGAGGTGTTCTATGTTCTCTGTAAAGAGCTTAGTCATGAAATCATGTGAAAATTTGCAGGAGGCAGAAGATTCTTCAGGGATGGACCACGGAGAAATAATCTCTAAACACATAAAAACGTCTATTTTAATTACCAATTGATCATCACTTTATCTTTTCAAAAATCATCACGAAGAACACCTCGTTGCCACTTAAAATAACCAAATGCCAGTTTTGCGGCCCTTAATGTATCTTTCTGAGAAAGGAGAGACATCTTCCCTCTGATTATCATATCTATTACCTGACTACACAAGATCTCTTTTACATGCTTTATAGGCTGTAGTATGTATGGCATTTAGAGGTGTTCGTGCAAACTCCTTATACCCACCTGCCTCATAGACAGAAGGTGGGAGACAAGTCCTTAGAGTATCAGAAAGGATCAGTGCAAAAAAAAAAAAAAAATCAGACTTTCTATCTCCGGAATATCTACAGCTTACTATAAAGTGTAAAAACAAAAAAAAGGTTCCGATTAGACATCAGTCATCCAGCAGTGAAGAGGCGGCTTCTCTCTCCCTGCTATGCAGCATCAGCATCAGCAGTAAATCTGCTAGAAATGCAGAATCTCAGGCTTCTCCCCAGACTTACCAAATCAGAATTTGCATTTTAGATGGATTTTTTTTTAACACATTAAAGTTTGAGAAGCACGCACTGCACTATGGTGCTGAGCAGGTTTCTGAAAAGATTTGGCCTGAGCCAGTTACATCCAGATCTTTTGCCCTAAGAGCACATACAACCACCTTACCTTGCTCGAGCATACACATAAAGCACACACATGAAACTACAAATGTATTCTCCATATCAATAAAGGAAGAAAGCTAAATAGAAACACTAGGTGCAAACCTCTCTTTTCTATTTATAGAGAAATGCATAGGAAGTATATATAATTTTATATATATATTAATGTACATGAAAATGGCTTAGCAACAAAATAGAGGAAGATCCTGGATTGCTATAACACTAAATGGAGAATGGAGAACGCTGATAAAGGTTAAAACAAAACAATTCAAATTTGCAAGTTGTGCTGACTGCATAATTCTCAGGGAATTTGAAATATAATATTCTACATTGAATCATTTAGATACTTACACTGTTCATACATTGAAAATTGTTATTTTTCCCTGTAAAATGATCTGCTGAATATGTGTGAGCCTAGCTGTAAGAAGCCTGCTTTCTCTCTCCTTTCTGTCTCATCACTCATTGCCAAACCATGAATGGTTGATGCTATAGCATGACTCCTTATTCCAATGAAAGTATTCTTTAAACTCCTTGGTAGAATTTATCCTCCCTACAGCTCTGTTTCACATCTGCCCTTATAAATACACATATAGATATTTACAATTATACTCCAGTTTGTAACAAGGTGAATTATTGGACGTGTGTGTGTGTGTGTGTGTGTGTGTGTGTGTGTAAGAGAGAGACGGAATTTCACTCTTGTTGCCCAGGCTGGAGTGCAATAGCGTGATCTCGACTTACCACAACCTCCACCTCCCAAGTGATTCTCCTGCCTCAGCCTCCCAAGTAGCTGAGATTACAAGCATGCACCACCACACCTGGCTAATTTTGTACTTTTAGTAGAGATGGGGTTTCTCCACGTTGGTCAGGCTGGTCTTGAACTCCTGACTTCAGGTGATCCACTGGCCTCAGCCTCCCAAAGTGCTGGGACATTTTTTATTATAAAGTTCATGCTTGCTTATTGATAGTTGTGTTTTATCGTATGTTTCTAAATGGGAAAACCTTATTTCACTAATGATAAAGCTGAGTTCAAACAATTCTTTAGAAGTGTTGTGTATAAACAATCCTGAAAGAGTATTCCCAACCATAGCAAGCCAGGCCCTGCTTTCCTACTTCTTCACAAGCCTGGGGTGAATTTTATTCATTACATTAATTTCTTAACATTTCAGCTTACTCATTTCCCCTTTTCTTTTTATTACTAAGTACTTTTTTAAATTTTTTTATTAATAGGCTTTATTTTAAGAGATTATAGAAAATTTTGAGTAGAAAGTACAGAGTTCTCACATAACCCTTCAAACTCCTCTCTTTTAAGTTTCTCCTGTAATTAACATCTTGCAATACATTCGTTGCAATATTGACAAATAATCATTAACTAAATTCAATACTTCACATTAGGGTTTACTTTATGTATTGTACAATCTATGGGTCCAAACACTCATTTTTCACTCCATCACTGCTATAATCATTTTTGGATTTTCTTTCCACTTAAGAAATATGCTTCTATTAATCACCACATTAACAGAATTAAGTAACAGCTATTGTTTTTTCTGGTTTGTGTCCTTCTCAACTCTAGATAGCAGCCTTTTCTCATAGAATCATCCTTTCCATTAACATTTATTGAGCGGTTATTGCATTCAAAGGAACATAGTAGGTACTGCTAGAGGCTTAGAGACTTATCTGGCATGGACTCCTCTTGTGGAACATAGGCTCAATTAGGAGGGATAAGACATGTATATAAGGAAGACAAAGATCAAGAAAGAGCTCAGGAGAAAAGTCATGGTGAACTGAATGAGACAGAAAACACAGACTCTTTGTGGGGAAGGCAGCATTTGAGAGCCTGGAAGCACCAACACAATTTGAAGATGAGTTGATCAAATATAGGGATTGGCTAAGGGAATGCCTCTAGTAAAAACACTGAAGATAGAGAACTTGAGACTTGTAAGAGAGTTGAGTCTACACTGACTGAATGGCAGAAATGGCCAAGAAACCTGAAAAGTGGATTATTCGTCTCTATGGTGAATATTCTTAGTGTCTTTAAAAAGGTGCTTCTCAAAGTGAGGTAACAGAACACTCCAAGGCTGCTTCTTAGAGCCACATGTCTCATAGAATGGTACTTGGGTCACCCAAACAGAAACAATCACCTGGGACATTATTTCCAGATCCTACCTTACACTCACCAAATCAGGATCGAGAGCAAAGGGGTGAATATAGAGATTAGGGAACCACATTTTTAACAAACACTCCAGGTGATCCTTATATACACTTAAGTATGAGAACTGCCGATGATTTCTTACGACAGCCAGGAAATGAACAAGAACAAAAGGAGACAGAATTTTGCTCTTGTTGCCCAGGCTGGAGTGCAATGGCACGATCTCAATTCACCACAACCTTCGCCTCCCGGGTTCAAGAGATTCTCATGCCTCGGCCTCCCAAGTAGCTGGGATTATAGGCATGCGCCACCATGCCCAGCTAATTTTATATTTTTAGTAAAGACAGGGTTTCTTCATGTTGATGAGGCTGGTCTCGAACTCCCGACCTCAGGTGATCTGCCCGTTTCAGCCTCCCAAAGCGCTGGGATTACAGGCATGAACCACCATTCCTGGCCCCACAGGTTTTAAAAATAAGTACAAGACTTCAAAAAAAAAAAAAAATCTTTGTGGTAAATATAATTCACTCCTGTCTCTCATTAGGGATATTTGGATGGAATGTATGAAGAGCACTATACCACAAGCAAACAGGAAACTCTGATATATTGCTAATATGTTGAAAAATATACACATTATTTGGCATAAACTCTTCTGTGCATATCTGTATAAACATCATCTTTATCTGCAATGATCAACTTTGGCCTCCTCCACACCTCCCCTGGTTTGATGACAGACCATAATAATGTCACTTGCCTATTCTTGAAAAACAGCTACTAAATGTTGATGATACTTACCATAGCAATATTTATGTGAGAATCCTAAAATACTTGGGAAAATGTTTTGAAGGTGCAAAGGCTGGCATACTCATAAATTCTGAGTAATGCTGCAGCTGGGCAGAGATATAAAGTTCAATGGCCTCTGCTTTTCTGCACTGTTTTATTCATTGTTTTGTACACTCGTGTGACACCTTCTTAGTTTAACTGGACATGGAGCTCTTCCTAGCTGGTTAACTACTGAACTGAAGAATTGAAGAATGTCATTATTTCCTGAGTTTCCTTTGCTTCTGGAGTAATCTTTACCTGGAATGAATTCAATGGCCAATCAGAATAACCAAACTATGATTCTGGGCCATTTAACTTGGATTCTTGAAGATTGCAGTTTAGACTTTTCTGTCCAAATAGACGTAAAAATGGGGGAAAAATTGGACTCTTCAAAATCATGTCTATAACACAATACGTCTGAACATAAAGGTGTTGATAACAAAAATACAAAATTCTGCCTGTGACACAAATTTTTAAAGCTACTGAATTTACTAAACAATACAGACACAAGAATTGATGTAATTTATTATCAGAAAGACCAGGGAGTTTTATAGGCAAAGGCAGCCAGCCCCTGATTTATAAACAACAGATTACCAATTATCCACAAGGGCAAACAGCTGCTATTTCCCAATTCCAGTTCCCATCTCCCATGAACACCTCAAACATGTGGGTACCAGGCATGTGGCAGAAGCATTTGGATTTTCCCATTCCCTTTGAATATCTCTCTGTGCTTAGCAGACTACCCAGGGCATAGTCAAAATGTATAGGCACTGAGTCAAACTGGATCTGCAAGTTATTACAACATCCTCTATGCTCCTCATCTCAACCTGGAGAATTAGCTTTTCACTACCTTCAATTCCATCACAATAATATTGGTTATACCATCTCCACTTCAAAAATTATTCTCCAGATGGTGATGCAAAGTAGAAGGTGAATGGTTCTATTTTCTCCCACTTATAATATCATAATATCTGCTTAAAGCAAGAGAATTTTGCTTTTGTTTATGCCTCTCTCAAATATATGTAAGAAGGTAACATTTATTTTTTCAAGCACACTGTATTGTTTTTGTGTTTTTCACAAGTCCCTGTTCCAGTCTGTAAGACCATGCCACTGTATTATTGGTGACATGCCCTTCTCTCCATGTTTAGTGCACACCCAGAGCTCATTTGAGGGGACCTGGACAGCTACATCCATCTTGTTGGATATAAGGTCCCTACCCTTCAATCATTTGAAGTCATCAGACTTTCCTTAACAGAACCTCCCATCTTATACAGTTGCTACATTTTCACAGTCTTTGGTCAGGGATTCATACCTATATTTTCTCTGAGCTTTAAAAAAAATCTACTTTACACAGTCCAAATTTTATCTGACAATGTTCAGTTTTCTAGCCCTTTGTCACATTAAAACTCTAGAATGAAAAGTAATTTTTCCCACAGTTTAATTAATTTTCACGTTCTTGACTATTCTTCCTTATTAATCAAAATAACAGACCACAATAATTATCTCCAAGCCCACCCTTGGGGACCCACTATACCCTCCTGATATACACACACACACATTTCTTTCTCTGTGTGTTATGACATCTCTAGACTTCTCCAAAACAAATTTTTGAGTGGGGCAAATACATGGGGTCACATCCATGAAAGAGAAGAGACACCCCAGTTTTCTCAGTAGCTGTCACTTCATAAATAGAATCTGATTTTTGCCAGGCAACTAAAGAACACGTCAGATTAGATGCTATCCTTTCCCAGAGTGAAACTTCCAGCAGAGGGCCAATTATTTTATTTGGAGTCCCTCATGTCTGCTTTACTTTGATTCTGTTATTGTTGTTGCCTGAATTGTAATAGCTTATTTCAAAACCTTCAACTGTTCAGTGAACCTTCAGATTAATAAGTGTATTCAGTAGACAGATGATAGATTGATACAAATATACACATACATATATACACACATATAGATATTATACATACAAACACACATGTGCATACATATGTATGTTATTTTTGAAGATGTAGCTTTACACTTTCAGGAATATTTCTCTGTTTAGTGTAAGCCCTTGTTGATGACAAAGACTATCTGAGAGTTCTTTTTAGCTTCTTTGCCTCTTTGCCTGGTCAATCCAAATTCAGCACTTATATTTAATAGTAATTTGGTATGAGAAAAAGAAGATGCCTCTTTACCCACCCTTGAGTTTAGAGTGGTAAGAGATAAAAAGTTTTGATAGCATTCTGGTTTTGAGAGAATCAGAATGCCTATTTATTTCTCTTTTGTGGAAGTGCACTTGAAAAGTAAAACGTGAAACCCTACCCCAGTGTGAGATTAAAAGCAGAGGGAGGTTTTCCTTATAACTGCAAATGATCTACACTGAGAGAACAAGTAATGATGAGTTTTTGAAAATGATAAGATTGTAGCAATCCAAAGCACTGCAAGAAATTGGCAAATTGTAAAACGACCACACACCAGAAGGAGCTGCAGAGAAGCTCTAATTTTGCAAGCTCCCAGCCTCAGCAAATGGAGGAGACGAAGGCAGCAGGAATGCTTTTCCTCTTTCAGGGGCTGCCAGACTTTCTACCTCATGAGATATAGTTAGCTATGTGGTCTTCGTCTGAGAAAGTTAAAGGGTAATGGCCACATAGCACAGGGCAGTTGAGATATCTGTAAACTCATTTCTGTCATTGCTTTAGGGATACAAATCCCGTTGGCTTTATTGAATTTAGTAACTGCGGGTATGTAATGAACATTAACCAGGTCTGCAGAAGTGACTGGCACCAATGACTAGATGGCTCCCTTTGGAACTAGGTTACAGCTTCCAGGGATCAGGGAAAGTGATACCTGTTTAAGGAATAGGAACTTCATAGGTGGGTTCTGGAGACTCTAGAAGCTAATGGTCATCTATTGGCAACTAATTCCTTGACATCTACAGACCAGAGTCCTGTCGTGGTTTAAAGTTCCTTATTCCTTTAGAATGAAACTAATTGCAAATAAAACCCTAATAATTAAATGAGGAAGTACCCAAATGTACGTACCTTGCAAATGTATTGAGACACATCTAAAAAAAATTTTGAAATGTAGTTGAGATTTATGGTCATAGTCAAAAAAAAAAGAAGCATTAAAGATTCTAAAAACACCATGGCCTCCTTGTTCAGATTAAATTATCCATTTATCAGTCAGCTGATTAGGAAGTTCACCTTTCCCTGCCCCATCACAAGTGCTATGTACCAGCCCCAAAGACCAAGCTTTCAATGCCTGATCGTGCTAGAGCAATAGCCTGTCTCTTGAAAAGTAACTGATCACTATTTCCCCTTTTGCCCCATTACCAAATAGTTCTTTTTGTAAAGTCTTCATTGTTAATTATTTTCCAAATGTCAGTATTGCTTATTCTTCCCTTTAGTTTGTTCTTAAAGAGAGGATATAAGCAATTAGCCTAACACCTTACATATAAAAAAGTATAAGGTGAGCTTTATACTGAATTCATGTCTTAATTCTGGTTGTTTCCTCATGGTAACACAGTCTATTTTTTAAAGGTCTGTGACCTCTTCAGTTTATTTAGCTTTCATTGACTTGTTCATTCAACAAATGTTTATTCCCTCCACCATCTTAATTTTTACTTTACAAAATATCTTGTCCAAGAGAGTCTTGCTGTGATTGGTAAATCACAAATGAGACTTCCTGTTCTTCCAATTTTTCCAATGTAAACATTTCCAAACTGCTTTTATTTCCATTGATTTTCACACATTTTAATTCTTTCACCTTTTGCTCATTCTAAGTAATAGATTTTTATTCCTTTGTATGCCTATGGTTAAATATTTTCTTTATTTGTTATATGTACCTTTTCTTTGCAAAATAATTATAGCTAGAGTGTAATTATGGTGTAATCATTGCATCCGTTCTGTTCAATGATCCCTTTGCTAAGTGGAATTACATCTCAAGTTAACACTCTTATCAAGTGCTAGTTTTCAAAGAACAAGCTAAGCAGTCTTGCTGAGTTTTCTTCAGCACTTGCCTGTTACAGAACAAAGCATTCCTACAGAATGAATCATTTACAAAAATCTGATAGCAACTCAGTCTGATAGGCAAATGAAAACTCTATGTTTTAGTCATGTTGTAGACAAGAAAGAACAGTAAAACTGAACTTATTTTCAAAATATAGAAATTGAGTGACTTTTAAAGATGTATTAAATGGTTCACTTCTTAAGATTCAATTTTTAAAGATGTATTTGAATTGAGTTGAAATATTGACACCTCTTGCTCTTCTAATGACTACTGTTTTCAGATATTTTGCTCTGAAGAAATATCATCAGAAATAAATAAATAAAATTAACATATAATTCCCACTTTACCTTTGGTTTTGTTTTATTTTGAGGATTTATTTTATTTTGAGGATTATTTTACATTGAGGGTTATCACCTCAAATCCTTTTTTAAAATAGTCAGCATAAACTAATCAATAAATAGGATAATGTCTTTATTAGCAATATTTATTTTCAAGCTCTTATGTACTAGGCAACTTGCTGTAGGCTTTACATGGATCATCTCCTTTAATCTGCAGACAAAATGATGTTGGTCCTATTATTATCCTCATTTTACAGATGAGCTAACAGATTTTTAAAAGGTTAAATGACTTCCCAAAGTCACACAACTATTGTGATTATAGCATCAATAATAAGTGACCTCGTTCGAACCCACATGCTGATGAGGTCTGTGAACTTTCAAGTTATATAAGTTAAATAGCATTTCCAAGGGTCATGATGGGAAAATCAGAATCTATTACCTTAACGTCACTGAGACATGGGAAACACACATTGCGTGCATACTTCAGTATCCAACACAATGGGTACAACATGCCCAGAAGGGCTGTTGAGGGATCAAACCATGGATAAGATAGATGATAACTTTAAATGCATCTCAGTCTCTACCTATAGTCCATTGATACCACCTGGCTGCTGTATTATCATTTTTCATTATAACTAAAAGGTTTTCTAATAATTAGATTACAAATAAAAAAGATGGACCATAATTTTGCAAGCTTCAAACCAATACCATCTTTATTTGCTGAGTGTCAAAAATGAGTCACAAAAATATCATATATATATATGTGTGTGTGTGTCTTTATATATGCATGTGTGTATGTATCATATATTGTATACATCATATATAAACACAAACATAATTTATTAGTTTGCACATCTTTAAAGAATATAAGCTATATGCTGTTATTATGAGATGTGTGTTTGTGTGCCTTTTAGTGTGAATTCCTTTGTTCAATATAACCTAAATGTATAATATTTTTGGATAATCCTATATTTTGTTTGGAAATCACCACGTATGTCACAGGAATTATCTCTGCCCAAAGAAATCAAACTCAATAAACATCAAAACCCAATAAGACTCAATGTAATGTCTTTCTTCAGATTCTGAAGAGGCTAGAGGATTTTGCACTGTCTTGGGCTTATAATACTGATTAATATCATCATTTCCTCAATGAATCATAATTATGCCAATTAATAGGAATTTCCAGGTAACAAGATGCTGATAACAGACATTTTGTTATTTATACACACACACACACACACACACATACACACACACAGCATCCACAAATAAAGGGGGTAGTTTGAGCTCCAATTCTCCAGCAAAAGCTCAGTAAAATAACTCACATTATTTGTAGCCTTCTTGCCCATAAAACTTTCAACAGCTGAATAAATATCTGAGTTCTACCCTGTCTTTGTTTCAATTTACTTGCATACCTGTGAGCCCCTTTCCACTGCCCCAGATAGAAGCCAGGAGCCCAGTTCCTAGTGGTGTTAATAGGAGTTGAGTACTTAATTTCCAGCATGCTGCATATAAAAGTACCCTTATGTGTCAGGCTCCAAAAGCATAATACAAAAAGGAATAAATACCAGTTTTATATGGAATCTTTCATATACAAATTACCCCAAAGAGCTTTACAAACAATGAATTTGACACTGGTAGTGCAGGGATGGTGTAAACAAATGCAGCAGCCATTGAGTGCTCAGCGATAACTCACAGAGTCCTCCTTGAAATGTCAGAATGTATATATCTTTGCCAGGATTCTTTCCCAAAACATAGTGTCTGCTTATGAGCTTGCTGTCAGTCACAGAACTCCACTCACACTTAGTAGAAGGGAAGTGAAAATTCCTTAAAGAATTGATAATAATTTGCACAGGAATTTTCCAAGGGGAAACGGTTTACCAAAGTTAAATCAATTTACTTGGTGCTGGGTTACTAAACCCATTTCAATAACAAATGAGATCACTACTGGGTAGGTTTAAATATGACTCTTCATACCTACCCCATCCCCAGTGTTCCCATGTTGCTTCATCCTCACACACACCTAAATACCAGTTTTTGTTTGCTTGCTTTAGTTTTTTTTATTTTTTAAAGAAACAGCTTTATTGAGATATAACTGACATATCAAAAAATTCACCCATTTGAACCATTAAAACCCCATTGGTTTTTGTTCATAGAGTTGTGCGACCATCACCAAAATCAATTTTACAACATTTTCATCACTCAAAAAGCAAATTCATTACCCTTGGTATTCATTTCCCAATTCTCTCCCCACCCTACCTATCCTCTCCCCACCATCCCATGGCTCAAGGCAATCACTTAGTTACTTTCTATCTCTAAATACTTGTCTGTTTTGGGCATTTAAAAAGAACAAAGTCCTGTCATTTGCAACAACATAGATGAACCTGGAGAACATTAGGTGAAATAAGCCAGCACAGGAAAACAAATACCACATGATGTCACTCATATGTGGAATAGAAATAAATTGATCTCATAGAAGTAGAAAGTAGAATGTTGTCTAACAGAGGAGAGGAGAGGACGAGGAGATGTTGGTCAAAGAGTATATGATTATAGTGAAAAGGAGCATAAAAAATAAATTAATACCAGTTTTGAACAATCAAGAAGTGTTTACTTTAACATTTAACTCACACTCAGCATGTTTCCTGTCCTCAATTTCTTGGTATTCATTCATTTTATAAGTCGTATACATATCTTCCTCACCAAATTAGTAGTTTCATAAGAAATCATGTGTAATCTTTGTAGCCACCCTCGCCCCAGTCCTTTTACAAACAGCATCTCCCCAAGTCCCACTGAGCTGTTGACACTTTGATAATAAATTCTCAATAAAACCTGACTGAATTAATATAATAAAGTTATTCCATAGCATATACACCAAAAGGAAGAAAGTTAACTTTTGTATCTTTAGCCTTACAGAACCTATGTCTAAATCACTAGAAAAATGAAGGGTTATTTTAAATGTTAGTGGAAAAAACAATCCTTTCCAACATTCCACTTAGTAACTTCCAGAATCCCTCATCAAAATTTCTGTGAGTTCCTTTGTGTCCACAGTAAGCTGGTTCTGATGGAACAGCGTGAAAGGTGGAACTTCAAATCACGATTGTTGCCTTACGAAGTTCCTCCACAGTATTATTAGCAGCAACAGCCTTACGCTGTCCACTTAGAACAAGGGGCCAGTACTGACAGGCTTATTGATATCACTCTTTGCTTGACAGTTTCAAAAAACTAAAGGAAAATGACAAATTTTCTTTTCCCTTTGGGTTTTTTTAGAAATGGTCCTTAGATCACCCGAGATCTCAGGCCACCTCACACCAGTGCTGAGGTACTTGCAGCATTTTTTAATGTCAGAAGTCAATATGGACATAGAGCAGCTGGATAAATTATCGTCCCAGCCCCTGCCCAACCTCTCCTCTCCATACCTTGCTCTCCTCTGCATGGGGAGGCTCTCTAAGGAGTACCTTCTAAGTGCAAGAACCTCCTCCTCATCCATTTCCAGAGAGGTTCATCTGGGGTACTGGGCACTGCTTACTCTGCCCATCTGTCCCCTACCTCCACTTCTTTCAAGGCTCCAGAAGCTCAAACCTTAATTTATCTTGCCTTTAAACCACACTATGACCCTATTCTCCACCTCCCCGAGCCAGGTCCTCTGTTCTCTTTTCTGGCGTTCATGGGTGAAAGATCCACAGCCATCATGAAACTCATTTACAGGCCAAAATCTTACTATGTTCCCCTGATTAAGGGATGACATTTTTGTCTTCTCCAGGAAACTTATGTCGGGAAGAACTCTTCTGATGCTAAAATACAGGAGGGTATTCTCTGGAGCTAGACTGTCCAAGTTCAAATACTGTCTGTACTACTTCAAGTTGTATGACCTTGAGCAAGTTAATAGTCACAGTGCTTCATCTTTAAGTAGGGATAATAAGAGTACCTACCTCATGTTTCTTTTACTTGAATAAATTGAGTTAATGTGTATAAAGTGCATTTGGCACATAGAAGCACTATATATGTGTCAATTATTTGGTTATTGATATGGTTTGGCTGTGTCCTTGCCCAAATTGAATTGTAGCACCCATAATCCATGTCATCCAAGGTACCCGGTGGGAGGTAGTTGAATCATGGGGCCAGGCTTTTCTCATGCTGTTCTCATGGTAGTTAATAAGTCTCATAAGATCTGATGGTTTTAAAAAGGGCAGTTCCCCGCACTTGCTCTCTTGCCTGCTGCCATGTAAGACATGCCTTTGCTCCTCTTTCACCTTCTGCCATGATTGTGAGGCCTCCCCAGCCATGTGGAACTGTGAGTCAATTAAACTTCTTTCCTTTGTAAATTACTCAGTCTCAGGTATGTCTTTATTAGCAGCATGAGAAGGGACTAATACTGTTATTGTCACTGAATTACTTAGACTATGCCAGAAACTTTAACAGGAAAAATCTGAAATCTTAGGGATTTGGCATAGTAGAAATTCATGTCTAGTGCTTACAAAGTCCAGCTGGGTATTCTGATCAGTGCAGTGGATTTGTTCCTTGTGGTGATCCAATGACCGAGTACCTTTCTTCTGGTGACTGTCATTCCCTAGGGAATTAAAGTCCGCTGTCAGATCTTCTTGTTTGACCAGAAGACCGGAAAAGAGAGCAAGCAATGAGCAAGGAAGATTAGGAAGGCATTGTTTATGGGCCTGTCCTGGCAGGGGCAGACCCCACTCCCTCACACATCCCAACAGCCAGTACAGTCATGGGACCACACTTAACTGCAGGAGAGCTTTTGTTTAGTTGTGTGCTCAGGAGAAAGAAGGCAGGTCAGTTTAGTTTCTGTCACAACCACCTGATGACCCTCAAGGGAAATTGTTTCTGCACAAACCTCAGGTCTAATTTAAGACTGAAGCAATTTAGACTCTAATTAACTCATTTTGAGTTATCAACTACTTATATTATCTCTTATCATCCATAACCTGTCCTCTCTCATTTCCTTATCCTTATCTGCATGGAGCAATAAGGTCTCCAAGCAGGGATGGTTGCAGGACTGAAGAGGTGAGAGGGAGAGACTTAGGTTTCCAGACTGATTATTTCTTTGTCATTGAGAATGGTACAAAAAAAGGAATCACTAATCCCAGCCCGGCCCCCTCACTGAGGATTCCTGACACACACTGTCTTCAGTCCTCTTTTGGAGAGTCAAGTGGAACTCAAGCAGCCTCTCTCTGCCAGGCCAGGAACAGAACCATCTCTCTGTGGTCAAGGACCCCTTTACCTGTCTCCCTCTGGGTCTGGAGCTTCTGCTGACCTGAGGACCCCCTTTTATTCTTGAGATAAAAATCATTGTATAAAAGAGATCCTCTGCTAAATTTCCACTTCATAACTTCTGAAGGTTAATGGTTTTATGCTCAAAAATCAATGACACAATTTTCATATTCCTGCCCCCAAATTCAGAAATGACTTAGTGCATTAAGTATTTATTTTTTCCATCACCAAGCCCATCCTTTCATGTCTCAAGGAGATTAGAGAAGTTTTCGTTGTTCTTTTCTTCCACTTTACTGTATAAATTTGAATGTAATTCTGTCCAAACTTTCTTGTTACCTTGGTGTTACCTCACATTCATGTAAATTTGATAATAAATTGTTCTATAATAAAACATTTTTAAAGAATTTAATATTTCTATATTTCCACCCAAGCCTTTGTCCGATGCCTGCCATTGGTGAAATGTTTCTGTTGCCCAAAATCTCAAATCATTAGAGACCCACAAGGCTTGGCTTCTATATTACATAAGTTATTGGCTTAGTTAGACTTTCTCCTTGTGGCTGCTTTCTTCAGGCAATATAATGTAAGAGTTAAGAGTACGGTCTTGGAACCAGACTGCTTAGGTCCATATTTAGGTTCTGTCAACTGTATGACCTTTGACCAGTTACTTAGTATTCACGTGCCTCTGTTTTTATCATACATATCATTGGAATAACAATAATATCTTGTGAGGCTCTTGCAAATATTAAGTGAAGTAATACCATAGAGTGCATACAACAGAGTATGGCATAAAGTGTGTATTCACCATCATAATTGCAAGCTAGACATAGTTCCCCTAAAACAAAAATTGCCAGCCCTTAAGCTATGAATGGATATGCTGGGATTATAGATCCCCTCAGTTTTCAGAGAGACCGGGCAAGACTTTCATCATCTCCTGCTATGAGCAGCCTCAGTACTTCACCTCAAAAGCTGTATACAAATATCATTTTTTTATGTGTCATGATGTGACAAAGCAAGAAAACACAGCCATATAAGTTTCTAAACAGAAATCATGCTCCAAAAAGGAGCTCTTATTCTACTGAAGTTGAAACAGCAAAAGCAAGGATATACTCAACACAATTTTCTACCACATTAAGGCCATTAACTTCTGACTGAGGTTTCTGAGAAATCGTTTATAGAGAAACGTGTTGCACTAGAAGAGAGAAGACCAGAGGATGACAGATTTCTAAGCACAGAAATGAAAATTTCTACAAGGACGCGTAACCAGAAATTCTGCACAGTGCCTGACAAAAGAAAACGTTTCCATTCCCAGGACCTCAGAATTCCCCCAAGCATGGTTGTGATTCCCATGGGAACACCCAGTTCTCACTCTACTATGTATGCTTGGGGAAGTCTGACTCTCCTAATCTTGGAGTCTGTGTTCTAAGCAGCACCTCTACGATCACACTGGGAATTATGTCCTCTGAGTCCCCAGCCTTGTCTGGTTCCCAAAATCATTCATGGAGAAGACAAATTCAGGCAGTGTCTCTCTAGCCACCCACATGACAAACATCAAAAACCAAAACGTAAGTGCACAAACTGTGTCTATACTTGTGGCTTTTGGAGACAGTAATGTTAAAACTTCTTCAACAAAATCAGGAATTTTACCAGACACCCAGAAGTCACTCCAGCCCGGTACTGAGCTAAATTCTGACTTCTTTTGGGTCTCCTTAAATTAGCCTTCCATCAAGTCATCCCAGGACAAAATAAGTGATTAATACGGCACTTGTCTCAAGTCCACTATGCAAAAACATATATAACTTGAAACAACAATCATAACGCTTTGTTTTATACGAAACTATCCAATGTTAATGATGCTTTCACATGTCTGACCCTAAAAAGAAAATTATTCCATTTTACTTTTTTTCATTCTAAAGTCTCTCCCAGTGTTAGACCCTCCTAATCACAATAGGGCTTAATTTGGTGGGGGCAATGTTGAGACCCCTGCTGGAGTCCAAACACCAAAAAGGATTTGTCCTCATACACAACACATATGATAATTTAAAAAGCTAGTATTTCCTGAACTCTTGATGTATGCCAAGAAAATGCTTCCAATGAGTTCTCTCATTTCCTCACTGAGATGAAAACAAGGTGTCCTTTGAAAGACAAAGGTATTCACATTTTCACAATTGAGTTCCTTGAAACTTCCTTGAGATGCCTTACAAATCTTAGTAGGCACAGGTGTACCTGGGAGATACTGCAGACTCAGTTCCAGACCACCGCAATAAAGCAAATATCAACAACAAAGGAAGTCATACCATTTTCTTGGTCACCTAAGGCATATAAGAGACATCTTTCCACTATATTGTAGTCTATTGAGTGTGCAATAGCATTATGTCTAAAATCAATATGTACCTTAATTTAAAACTACTTTATTACAGCCAGGTATGATGGTACATGCCTGTAGTACCAGCTACTTGGGAGGTTGAAGGGAGAGGATCACTTCAGCTCAGGAGTTCAAAACTGTGGTGAGCTATGATCATGGTGCAGCACTCCAACCTGGGTGACACAGTGACACCCTATCTCTACAAAGATTTTTTTAACTTTATTGCTTAAAATGCTAACAGTCACTGGAAGTTTGCTGCATTGAGTGACTCTTCCTTCCAGGAAAGATTTCTCTCTAGCATACAATGCTGTTTAGTAGCATTTTACCCACAGTAGAACTTTTCTCAAAAATGGAGTAAATCCTCCCAGACCCTGCCACTGCTTTATCATCTACATTTATATAATATTTCCAATCCTTTGTTTTCATCTCAACAATGTTCACAGCGTCTTCACCAGGAGAAGACTCCATCTCAAGAAATTTCCTTATTTTTTTGTCCACTGATAAGAAGCAACTGCTCATCTGTTCAAGTTTCATCATGAGATTGTAGCAATTAAGTCATATCTTGAGGCTCCACTTCTACTTCTAGTTCCTCTTGCTATTTCTACCACATCTACAGTTATTTTCTTGACTGAATTTTTGATTCCTTCTAAGTCATCCTTGAGGACTGGAATCAACTTCTACCAAATTGCTGTTAATGTTGATATTTTGACCTCTTCCCATGAATCATGAGTGTTCTTAATGCTATCTAGAACAGTGAATTTTTTCCAGAAGGTTTTCAACTTATGTTGCCCAGACCCATCAGAAGAATCACTGTCTATGGCAACTATAGTCTTATAAAATGTATTTCTTAAACAATAAGACCTGAAATTCAACATTACTCCTTGATCCATGACTACAGAATGGATATTGTGTTAGCAGGAATGAAAACATTAATCTCTTGGCAAATCTCCATCAGAGCTCTTAGCTGACCAGGTGCATTGTCAATGAGTGCAATATTATGAAACGAATCTTTATTTCTGAGCAGTAGTTCTCAACAGTGAGCTTAAAATATTCAACAAACCATGCTGTAAATAGATGTGCTATCATCCAGGCTTTGTTGTTTCATTTACAGAGAACAGGCAGAGTATATTTAGCATAGTTCTCAAGGGTCCTAGAATTTTTGGAAAGGCAAATGAGCATTGGCTTCAACTTCTAGTCACCAGCTGCATTAGCCCCTAACAAGAGAGTCAGCATATCCTTTGAAGCTTTGAAGGCAGGCATTGATTTCTCCTTTCTAGCTATGGAAGTTCTACATGGTATCCTCTTCCAATAGAAGGCTGTTTTGTCTACATTAAAAATCTGCTAGGCTGGGTGCGGTGGCTCATGCCTGTAATTCTAGCACTTTGGGAGCCGAAGGGAGTGAATCACCTGAGTTCAGGAGTTCGAAACCAGCCTGGCCAGCATGGTGAAACCCCATCTCTACTGAAAATTTAAAAATTAGCCTGGCATGGTGGTACATGCCTGTAATCCCTACTAGTTGGGAGGCTGAGGCAGGAGAATCACTTGAACACAGGAGGTGGAGTTTGCAGTGAGCCAAGATCGTGCCATTGCACTCCAGTCTGGGCGACAAGAGTGAGACTCTGTTAAAAAAATTAAAAAAATAAAAAAAACTACTGTTTAGCCTCCTTCATCAAAGATCTTAGCTGGATTTTTTGATAACTTGCTGTAGCTTCTATGTTAGCACTAGCTGCTTCATCTTGAACTTTTACATTGTGGAGGTGGCTTCTTTCCTTAAACCTCATGAACCAGTCTCTACTAGCTTCAAACTTTTCTGCAGCAGCTTTCTCACCTCACCTCTTTCTGCCTTCATATAATAGAAGAGGGTTAGGGCCTTGCTCTGGATTAGGCTTTGACTTAAGGGAATATTGCACCTTAAGGGAATCCAAACCACTCAAACTTTCTCCATATTAGCAATAAGGCTGTTTTGCTTTCTTATCATTTGTGTTCACTGGAGTAAAACTTTTCATCTCCTTCAAGATCTTTTTCTTTGAATGCACTCTTAGCTAATTGTTTACCACAAGAGGCTAGTTTTCAGCCAGCCTAGGCTTCAACATGTCTTCCTCACTACACTTAATCATTTCTAGCTTCTGCTTTAAAAGGAGACATGAGAGTCTTCATTTCACTTGAACACTTAGAGGCCATTGTAAGGTTATTCATTGGCCTAATTTCAATATTGTTGTATCTCAGGGAATAGGTAGGCCCAAAGAGAAGGAAAGAGATAGGGGAACAACTGGTCAGTGGAGCAGTCAGAACAAGCATATTTATCGATTAAGTTTGCTGTCTTATATGGGTGTAGTTCGTGGCACCCTAAAACAACTACAATGGTAACATCAGAGATCACTGATCACAGATCACCTTAGCAGATATAATAATAGTGAAAACGTTTGAAATATTGCAAAAATTACAAAAATGTGACACAGAGACATGAAGTAAGCTCATGCTGTTGGAAAAATGACACCGATAGACTTGCTCAACATAGGTTTGCTACAAACCTTCAGTTTGTAAAAAACAAAAACAATGCAGTAGAAAATAAAGTCAGTAAAACAAGGCATGCCTATATTGAATAAGATTTTGATAAATTAAATATTCAAATTTTTTCTTTAATCATTAGTATATGCTCTGAGGTCTTTGAAAACTAAAATGCATTGATATTTCCCACTTCAGAGTTGATGAGAATGACAACCAATACATATATTGCTTCAAATAATAGGGTGTCAGTTTATACACAAATAAAACCATTTCTTCTCCATTATGTTAATTCCAATTTAATGCCAATAACTCATATAGTTCATTAGTTTGAAAGTTTTAAGATATATAAAAAATACATTGTAAATTTCATCAATCAATTTTATATAGAATACAATACTTTTACATTCATATTGGGACGAATGATTTACTCAAAGCTGCTGTATTTAATCATGTAATCAGAAAAGTGAATGTACTTCACAGGTTTATCATTTGGTACTTTTACATTAGAATATTCAATCAGATCCACCTTAAAAATTCATCCAGTACTTTTGTTTTAACCTTTGTAGTTCCAGGGAAAAGTGTTTTAAATAATCATTTTAATAACTTAATGGGTTTGATATTTTATGTCCGAGTGACATATAGTTGCCAATTTCACACAAGTGTGCTTAATGTTCAATAATGTTGTGGTTGCAAAAGAAACTACCATCAGAGTGAACAGGCAACCTACAGAATGGGAGAAAATTTTTGCGATCTACTCATCTGAAAAAGGGCTAATATCCAGAATCTACAAAGAACTCAAACAAATTTACAAGAAAAAAACAACCCCATCAAAAAGTGGGTGAAAGATATGAACAGACACTTCTCAAAAGAAGACATTTATGAAGCCAATAAACACATGAAAAAATGCTCATCATCACTGGCCATCAAAGAAATGCAAATCAAAACCACAATGAGATACCATCTCACACCAGTTAGAATGGCAATCATTAAAAAGTCAGGAAACAACAGGTGCTGGAGAGGATGTAGAGAAATAGGAACACTTTTACATTGTTGGTGGGATTGTAAACTAGTTCAACCACTGTGGAAGACAGTGTGGTGATTCCTCAAGGATCTAGAACAAGAAATACCATTTGACCCAGTCATCCCATTACTGGATATATACCCAAAGGATTATAAATCATGCTGCTATAAAGACACATGCACACGTATGTTTATTGCGGCACTATTCACAATAGCAAAGACTTGGAATCAACCCAAATGTCCATCTGTGACAGACTGGATTAAGAAAATGTGGCACATATACACCATGGAATACTATGCAGCCATAAAAAAGGATGAGTTTGCGTCCTTTGTAGGGACATGGATGCAGCTGGAAACCATCATTCTTAGCAAACTATCACAAGAA
>NW_016809607.1:1112271-1113378 GCF_001698545.2 Rhinopithecus bieti
AGAAATACCATTTGACCCAGCCATCCCATTACTGGGTATATACCCAAAGGATTATAAATCATGCTGCTATAAAGACACATGCACACGTATGTTTATTGCAGCACTATTCACAATAGCAAAGACTTGGAACCAACCCAAATGTCCATCAGTGACAGACTGGATTAAGAAAATGTGGCACATATTCACCATGGAATACCATGCAGCCATAAAAAAGGTGAGTTCATGTCCTTTGTAGGGACATGGATGAAGCTGGAAACCATCATTCTCAGCAAACTATCACAAGGACAAAAAAACCAAACACCACGTGTTCTCACTCATAGATGGGAATTGAACAATGAAAATACTTGGACACAGGAAGGGGAACATCACACACCAGGGCCTGCTGTGGGGTGGGGGCAGGGAGGAGGGATAGCATTAGGAGATACACTTAATGTAAATGACGAGTTAATGGGTGCAGCAAACCACCATGGCACATGCATACATATGTAACAAACCTGCACGTTGTGCACATGTGCCCTAGAACTTAAAGTACTAAAAAAAAAGTAAATAAATAAATTTTAAAAAATAAATAATAAATAATGCTGTGGTTACCATGGGCAAATCAGAGAGATTTAAATTACCTACTTTAACTTATCTCTTGGTATTTTAAATTCTTGTTTTTATTTTGCAAGTAACTTTTAAAGTCTTTTTAAAAGCCTCGTAAAGTCTCTTTTGTGCATAATCCTTGCACAAAATCATTCTAATATGTTTAGAATTTACACACTACTGTTGTTTGAATGAATATAATGCTATCATCAGATAATGACTGAAGCCAAAATTAATTTCATCATTATTTGCAATGGAGTATTTACCATCATTTGCAGACTTTTATGGATTCAGTGAAAATGTTTATATTGCTTTTTTTTTATACATGAGAAACAATTTAATGTTAGAATTTTCATATGATTTGATCTAATTTACAAGCACACACTCTATCATTAAATTACAGCAGCTAAATTTTAAAATTCAATAAACATGTTTTCTGAGAGGTTGCATTGTATAGCAGAAAGAGTATAGATTGAGTTAATCACAGATGGTTTTTTTTTTTTTTTTTTTTTTTTTTTTTTT
>NW_016809607.1:1116007-1140459 GCF_001698545.2 Rhinopithecus bieti
GTATTGGGGTGGGAGTTACCCGATTTTCCAGGTGTTGTGTGTCTCAGTTCCCCTGGCTAGGAAAACGGATCCCCTTCCCCCTTGCGCTTCCAGGTGAGGCGATGCCTCGCCCTGCTTCAGCTCTCGCTGGTCAGGCTGCAGCAGCTGACCAGCACCGATTGTCCGGCACTCCCTAGTGAGATGACCCCAGTACCTCAGTTGAAAATGCAGAAATCACCGGTCTTCTGTGTCGCTCGCGCTGGGAGTTGGAGACTGGAGCTGTTCCTATTCGGCCATCTTGCTCCGCCCCCCCACAGATGGTTTTGAATCTTGGTTCTGCCTGCATACTACTCTGTGACCTTGCAAAAATTCTTAATTACTCTGAGCCATTAATTTTCCTACCTATCAAGCAGCAATCCCTACCTGGAAGGTTATCATAAGGATTAAATAAGAAAACACATATAAAGCAAGCACAATGCCTGGCACTGAGAACTCATTCAAGAAATATTTGGTCTTTTTCTTTCCTCCTCTTCCTAAATGGAAATTGAATTGGCTCTATCAACTATCATCCGAAGGACAATTGATAAATTGATCAAATAAGCACTACTAATTTGCTGTATGAATCAGGGGTGGGTGTCGGTGTATGTGTGTGTGGGTGGTAAGATGAGCTACATATCACACTATAACTTGATTTGCCTTTCTGGTAAGAGCTGCTCTTATTAAATGCCCCATTTATTTTATCTCAAGCATGCATTCAGTGAAATTTTATTTTCCTTACAAAAAGACTTTTACGAATTATTAATCATTTAGCAAATTCATTAAATCATGTCAGGGTTAGTAACCCTGTGCTTTTAAAATATTTTAGCTCCCTGAATTTTACTACTATGACACGACTATCAAGAAAAACTAGAGATTTTTTTCCCTTCTGAATGATTTCTTTATTGTTCACTTTGGGAAACTAATGGGCAGTGAGTTTCAGCCCTTCTGAAACTGAAATTTTCCTTTAAGACATCCACTAAGAATGTGTATCACATCTGCAGTGATTTGAAAATCTATGACTCAAAAAACATGATATTTTAAATTATTTCTACTTTTCCAAAATGGCTTTCAAAGGATGAAAAATGAAAACAGTAGCAGTTTTTAACATACCAGTGTTCACAAGGCCAAATGCTTCATTTGTAGCTTTGTGTTCTTTGTTTAAAAAAAATTCCGTCCAGTATCATTTCAGAGTTTTCCTGATATATTACCAAGTTTTTTGCGTTGGCTTCAGTGCTTTATATAGTCTCGGTTTTATTATTTGATCTCCTGCTTTAGTCCTCCAGAGTCAAAGTGGAGGTCATGACTAAACCCTCCTCAGTTTCTACCTTTGAAAAGATGGGAAGCTACAGGCAGTTAAAACCTAAAAGAAAAAAAATTCAAAGCACTTATACCTTAGTTGATCAAGTTTTAAATTCAAATTACTATATGAAAAGGGAATTATTCTATTATAGACATTATATTTAAACTATCTGGGGCTTATATTTCTTCTTTATGACAAAGATTAGAGTGTTACTTCATTTATCCTGTGACGTGTTCCAGAACAGAAGTTGAGGTGATCTTTATATAAAATACAGAAGTATGCTACTTCTCTGCCAAAAATTCTTATTGACCTCCTATTGCACCTACATAAAACCTAAATTCCTTTCTGTGTGTTAGCTGGTAGCTATTTGTCTGCCCAATACCTAAATTCCTTTCCTGTGTGGAGGGATATCCCCCACTGTGTGAGGCTTCCAAGCATTCCTTTTCCACCAACTGGCAGCTTGTGCATACACCCATGGCCTAAACATAGCCAGTTAGGCTGCTGCAGATGGAATTCTGAATCTTGAGAGAAAACCATAAGTATGAGATTCTTCCTTGTTAACATCAATTAGAAGGATTAACTATCCAGTGAAGACACAAATACTAGCAGTACCTTGAAGACATTGTAACTCCTTTTACCCTTTCTTGGTTACTGTTCATCTGGCAAACTTATTTCTCCATATTTCCCATCAATTATGGATGCAATTCATTACCTTACAATAAATTCCTTTCTTCTTAAGATAGCTATCACTGCTATCTTAATCTGTTTTGTGCTGCTATAGAAAAACGTCATTCTGAATAATTTATAAAAAACAGAAATTTATTTCTCACAGTTCTGGAGACAGGGAAGTCCAAGATCAAGGCACTAGTATCTGGCGTGGGCCTTCTTGCTGCATCCTCACATGGCATAAGGTGGAAAGCCAAGAGAAAGTGATTCATCTTCTCCAAGCCTTTCTTAGAGTAGCATTAATCCATTCGTGAGGGTTAAGCCCTCATGACCTAACATCTCCCAAAAGACCCCACTTCCCAGAACTGTTGCCTTAGGGATTAAGTTTCCAACACAGAAATTCTGGGGGACAGATTCAGATAATAGCAACTGCCTTCTATTGTTTGCAACCAAGAACCCGAGCAGTGCATGGCCTATAAACTCTCATTTTTACCAAACTCCTTATCAGGTTGGCAACATTCAGGTTTACTGGACTTCTTTCAGTGCCTGAAACATTTTAATCTCTTTCCTTTCTTTGCACATTCAGTTCCCTCTGCCAAGAGCTCTTTACTTTCTTTGCATATGTGGCTAGCTCCTTTTCTTCATTTCAGTCTTCGTTCAAATGTCACCAATTCAAACAGACCATTGCACGTAGCAGAGATAATCCTTTGGCCATGTTGCTTCCCTCTCTTCTCTTCTTCCTACTTCCTTAGCATGCATATCAGTCCATTACCTGGCAACTCTTAATTGCTAGGGAGCACAGAAAACATACACGCATTCTTTAGATCATTAACAAATAAAAGGCTAAAATTTTATACTACTACCATTATCATTTAAACTTAGCATATATTGCAAGCAAAGAACATACATTGCTTCGAACATGAAGTGTAACTGTTACAAAAGTATATATACACACTTTGTATAAGTTTTCTTACACAAGTTATCAGGAATGATCCTCAAGCCATAAAATAAATTATCTGAAGAGTCAGAGTCAGGCTTGAGCAAAGGGGAAATGGGAACAGAGATGCTTGAAATTCTAAAATTCAGAATGTACAATTTAATCTGAATGTTATAAACTTTATGCCAAATGACATTTTCTTGATATCTATTTTAATGTCAATAAAACAAAAGACTGATGTCTCAAAAATCTTTAGCTTCCCTGTATAAGTAAGCTCAGAAGACTTCTGCTGGGTTTTGTTAGAGCAATAGTATTACAAGATTCTTACATTTTCCCTCTACTTGGGAACATTAAAATGAATATTTTCAGACCATAAATTGGATATCCTGAGACTTGGGGGACACTGAATTAATCTGTGCTGAAGAAGCAAGTAAAGATGACAGCAGAGATTGAAAGATCCTCTTGGCTTCCTTAAGACCCCGTGGTAGATATATATCATAAATATGATATGTATATTATATACGTACTGTGGGACCTCAGCATAGAGTCTTCTGAGAAAGGCACAATAGCAATAGGCATGCTAAAGAGAATGATGCTTTGGGCACAGTGCCTATTTTTGGAATAGAAAATTCTTATTTTTTTATTCGTGGTGCAGCAAGAAGAGTGCCTCGGTACTTCGTCAATTCCACTTCACATTATTATGCTCTTCACCCCCTTCATTAAAGCACTGGTATGCAAGTGATCATTCCTAATAATAGGCTCTCCACTATTAGAAGTGGGCCTTTTTCATTTTTCACCAAATTATGAAATAGCTTCCCATTATAACCTATGTTCTGTATACTCCAGCCAAGACTTTTCTCTCATCTTAAAATGCTCTGCTTTAAATGGGCCTCTAATGTATAATTTTATTGTTTGAGCATTTCATTTTCTTTTCTGATTTATGTTTCTTTATAGCTGGTTAGACAGCTCTTTGTGATCTTTTGATGAAAGATTCTACATAAATAAAATTGACTGAGAAGAAGGACCTTTATGGTAGCGGTAGAGAATGCCCTCTGTACTCTACAAACTTAAGATCAAAATTCAAATCTAAAACGAAAATTCAGAGAAGGTTCTAACTTTCCCTGTGTCTAACTTTTATTTTAAAAATTCAGATTTAAGTTGCTAATTTTATCCTATGCTGGATTTAAGCTGTTGTATACTGATTGAAGGAGTAGTTTTGGATTTTTCCACCAAAATGTGCTGAGCTGTGAAGGCTAGAGTAAGTAAATAATGATGGTTATGCTGACTGAATTCAATGTCATTTAGCCATTAAACTTTCAATCTGAAAAGCAACAACAAACATTTGGTATTTAGAACAGACAATGAAATAGGTGCTAGTCTTCTGCAAATAATAATTATCTGAAAACATTTAGGTCTTTAGGTTATGTCTAAAATATTTCCTACAAATTTTTTTGGCATTTCCCTATTTATATAGCTTACATTTATTTAATCCCATGTTATCAACTAGTTTTAATTGTTAATGAATCACTGATGCAATCTAAGAAAATATCTTCTCCTCACTATACTGCCATATAATCAAATACAGGTGATTAGAAACCTTTTAACTCATTTACATACTAACATTTGTAGCAAAAATTTATTGAGCATACACAATGTGTTGGGCACTGTGCTAAGTAGTTTAACGTCATTGTCTCATTTCCATCAGTCAACAAGCTGTAATATAGGCATCATCGTATACCTGTATGGTGATCCAGCTCAAAGCAAAATCAACCAGGTTGGAAGTTGAACTGGGAAATGTCATGATTGCAATTTGGGATATACTGAATGTAAAGTGTTGGCAAGTCACACAAGATGTTCAGCAGAGAGTTGAAAATACAGATCAGGGCTGGACACAGTGGCTCACGCCTGCCATCCCAACAGTGCTTGGAAGGCTGAGACAGGAGGATTGCTTGAGACCAAGAGTTCAAGATCAGCTTGGACAATATAGCAAAACTACATATCTATCCAAAAAAATTTGTTTTAATTAGCCAGGGCATGGTGGAACACACCTATGGTCCCAGCTTCTCAGGAGGCTGAGGTGGGAGGATTGTTGGACCCCAGGAGCTTAAGGCTATAGTAAGCTGTTGCACCACTGCACTCCAGCCTGGGTGACAGAGCAAGACCATAAAACCAGGAGTTGTCGATTTCCAGATCATTACCAGGGATAAGAACAAATAGCCCTAGGAAATGTATACAGTTGGAAATTGTAAAGAAAGCTTACATGATAGTTTAGAAAAGGAAGATAATTAAGAAAATATACGATACCTCTCACAAACAAGGTGTGTGCATCTACCATGCACCAGGTGCTATATCACCAATTGGTGTTTGAAAGGAAGCAGAAAATTCTAAATAGATGAATATCTGGTTAAACAACAGAGGGGACATCCTGGGAAATTGTGGGGTGGAAATAAAAATATTGACAAGTGGTAACCTGAATCTAGGACTGACCCAGTCACTATAATTCTCTATTCTGCTCAATTAAAGCTCTTCTAGTTCAGGATTAAGAGTAAAGAACAGAAGCTAAAGTGAGTCAAAGCCTAAAGGGTAAAGCCCTGAACCAATGGAAAGACTATGGAGAAGCATTGACTGTGCGTTGTGTCCAAGCAGAAAGGGACTTAACCCAAGGAGCATCCTACAGTGCCAAGTGAAACTGGACTCCCCTGTTTTATGTTTCTTGTATTCCTGAATTTCTAGGCTTAGATTCAGCTGCCACACTGAAGTTATCTTAACAGAGGTGAATCGTTATCTTGGAATCTGAAGGTCCAGGTTGAATATGTGGCTTAGTAGCTGATGTCAAGTAGCAAAGTACAATGTAACATAATGGAGAGAAAGAAACTGCGAGTCTGAAGAATCCAAGGAGTGATTAATAAGAGGGACCACGTAGCTAAGGACAAGCTGCAAATGAAGCTAAGGGCAACAGCAGAAAGTATGTGGGTAGGGAGAGAAAATGATTTAAAAAAAAAAAAAGGTGCAGAGATCCATGACTGGAATAAACTCCTCCAGGTGAGAGAGTAGGAGGGTGGAGTCGGCAGCAGAAATGAAGCAAGAGGTCATGAACTTTGATATGGTTTGGCTGTGTCCCCAACCAAACCTATTCTAGTTCCCATAATTCCCACATGTCATAGGAGAGACCTGGTGGAAGGTAATTGAATAATGGGGGTGGTTACTCCCATGCTGCTATTCTCATGATAGTGAGTAAGTTTTCACAAACTTTATAAGGGCCTTTTCCCTGCTTGCTCTGCACTTCTCCTTGCTGCCACCATGTGAAGAAGGATGTGTTTGCTTCTGCTTCCTCCATGATTGTAAGTTTCCTGAGGCCTCCCTAGCCATGCAGAACTGTGAGTCAATTAAACTTCTTTCCTTTATAAATTACCTAATCTTGGGTATGTCTTTATGAACAGCATGAGAATGGGCTAATACGAATAAGGAGAAAGGCAGAAACAATGTCACATAAAATGGCCCTAAAGATCAAGGCCACCAATACCTACTACAACCACTAGAATACGTGAGTAATAATGTGATCTAAGACAGGCAAACTAAATAGGCAGGAAGCAAAAGGGAGACTAGAAACAGACAATGGTGTAAAGGCAGGAAGAGTGTAAATGTGTATGACAGGTCATAGGGTGAGAAGTCTGGGTCTGGGACAGGGAGGAACAAAATTGAAAATGATGTTAGAAAGTAAGCCTTGGGAGAAGAAAAAAAAATTATTTATAAACAAATTGGAAAGACAAAATAGGACATACTGGGTTCATGGAGGAGGGGTATAAATGATGATACCTAAATTTAGAAAACATATGTTAAGCTAAGAAAAGATATATTAGCCCCTGTAATCCCCAAAGATGAGACAAGAAGTTAAGACAGGATATTGGCTTTCCAGGAGGCGACAGCATAAGAGAAAAGGTGGACTGGCCAGCAAGTCAATGATACTGTTCATCATAGATTGGAAAAGTGCTGTGGTAGCAGAGGAAGAAAGAAGTGTACACACATGAACACATGCATGCATGCATACACGCATGCACACACCCTCACAAACACTAATCTAAGCCAGATTCCACTTCCCTTATACATAGAAACACTAATATCAGAAGCTTAGTCAATTATTCATGAAGTGTAGCTCTTTGAATTTACTTTTATTCACTTGATCAGATAGTTGTAAATAACTAGTTATAAGTAACAACTATCTGATCAAGTGAATAAAAGTAAATTCAAAGAGCTACTTTTGAATAAATTCAGATTTATTTATAACAAATTTACTTTTATTAACTTGATCAGATGATGTTAAGTTTTGCTTTCATGAAAAGTATGCTTAATATTAAACTTAACATTAAACATTTAAACTTCCCAAAAAACTAAAATAATAGTTTAAAAATCTGGTTTGTCAGTATGTTCCAACCTTAGCTGCATCTTCCAGTCATGGTTCTTCCCATGCAATGTCAAAGGTCTACTCAAGAAAACGGGAATGAGGCAATAAAATATACCTTCACCTTGACAATTCCAGGACAACTCTTGGAGGAATTGCAATAAGAAATAGCACTGGGAGCAAGATGTTAGGATTTAGAAATGAGGTGGGGGAAATGGGAAAATGTTGGTCAAAGGGCATAAAGTTTTAGTTATGTAGGATGAATAAGTTCTCAAGATCTAATGTACAGAATGGGGACTATAGCTGGCGATACTGTATTGTATACTTGAAATTTGCTAAGGAAGTTGATCTAAAGTATTCACACCACAGACAAAACAAAATGGTAACTATGTGAAGAGATGGATATATTAATTAGCTTGACAGTAGTATTTTGTCACTAAGTTTTTGAGTGTCAAAATATCATATAATTTCCAATATTAGGAAAGTCAACATTTATACAAAATTCACTGGGAAGATAGACCAAAAATTGTAAAACTTTTAAATCCTAGTAATGGAACAAACGATATTATAAATAATTAAGGTTGTAGAACTATAACATGTTCACCCTGATAAGAAGGTTTTCTGTACATATAAAGTACTAAGTAAACAAATACAGTATTCTCATCTTCTTTTTAATACTCGATAGTCTTAAAAACATTTTATATTTTTCTTCAGTTTTTTAGCTATCAATGTTATTATGATAAAAGTGGAAATTTTAAATGTATCATTGGATAATAAACTAATATTGGCAATAAACGTATTAAAGAAAAGTTCTTTTAAATTAAAGACATACCAAAATTCAAAATTGTGTTTTCAATGAAGATTTAAGGCAATAAGCCCACTTTAGAGGTTGTATAGTAGTAATCTGAGACCACTGAAAAAATATGTATGTTTTATATTTAGAATGAAATGTTCTATATGAATACATTAAAGTAAAACAGATGCAGTTTCGCCTTGTTCATACATGACTAACTCATTATAATGCAGAATTATTTCAAGGTAGATTTTTATTTTATGAATATTATAAATTAACTCTAGTAAAAATAGTATTGGTGTCTGTATTAAGATAGGAAAATCAAAGCTATGGCAACAAACAACCTCAAAATCTCAGTGACTTAACACTGTAAGCTTTACTTCATGTTCATAGTCCATGTCCATTGCATTTCAACAGCAGTGTCTGTTTTTTGGCCACTCAGACTGACAATGGCGGAACCATACCAGGTGTAAAGTACCTCCTTCTTGGTCATTGGCAAAGAAAGTGGAGGACAGAGAGAAACTAATTCACTAGCAATTAAATGCTTCACCCCAGTGGAAATACTAGTCAAATAAAAAGTAACTAGTCACATAGGAAGTAAAGAGCTGGGGAGTGACTTTCTCCTTGTTTCCAAAAGAGAATGAGTTAATTTCCATTTTTATTCTACTGTGGTCTGAGAAGATACTTGATATATTTACAATTCTCACTTGTTTGTTCCAACATCCATAGACATATTTTGATTCCCAACTTTGGAAGAAAGCAATATTAATATTCTCTTTCCCTTTAGCTTTCCTTCACCCTCCAACTTCTACCTTTGCTTGTAATACTTACATTCTTATATCATAATTAGGTCTTGTGGATTGTCTGTACATTGGAAGTTGGAAATTTGACTATGTGAATATTACTCTATTTACATAGAAATAGGGAAAGAATACTCTATTCAATAAATCATACTGGTATAACTGGCAAGCCACATGTAGAAGAATGAAACTGGATTCTCATCCCTCACCTCACACAAAAATCAACTCAAGATGGATCAACAACTTAACCTGAATTTGTATGGCCTGAAACCATAAAAGTTTAGAACGTAACATCAGAAAACTCTTCTAGACATTGGCTTAGGCAAAGAATTCATAACCAAGAACCCAAAAGCAAATGCAACAAAAACAAAAAATAAATAAATGGGACCTCATTAAACTAAAAAGCTTCTGCACAAAAAAAGAAATAATCAGCAGAGTAAACAGACAACCCACAGAGTAGGAGAAAATATTCATAAACCATGCATCTGACAAATGACTAATATCCAGAATCTACAAGGGTATAGATTTGGTAATATCCAAATCAGCAAGAGAAAAGCAAATAATCCCATCAAAATGAGGGAAAAGAACATGAATAGATAACTCTCAAAAGAAGATATACAAACAGCCAACAAACATACAAAAAAAATTCACTATCACTGATTATCAGGGAAATGCAAATTAAAACCCAATGAGATATCTCCTCACTCCTGCAAGAATGGTCATAATTTAAAACATCAAAAAATAATAGATGTTGGTGTGGATGTGGTGATGAGAGCCCTTTTACACTGCTGGTAGAAATGCAAACTAGTACAACCACTATGGAAAACAGTGTGGAGATTCCTTAAAGTACTAAAAGATGAATTGCCATTTGATCTAGCAATGCCACTACTGGCTACCCAAAGGAAAATAAGTCATTATATGGAAAGGACACATGCACATGCATGTTTGTAGCAGCACAATTTGCAGTTGCAAAAATATAGAATCAACCTAAATTCCTATCAACTGAGTGGAAAAGAAAACGTGGAATACTACTCAGTCATAAAACTGAATGAAGTAATGGCTTCTGCAGCAACTTGGATGGAGGTGGAGGCCACTATTCTAAGTGAAGTAACTCAGGAATGGAAAACCAAATATCATATGTTCTCATTTATAAGTGGGAGCTAAGCTATAACAATGCAAAGGCGTAAGAATAATATGATGGAGTTTGGGGACGTGGCAGGAAAGGGTGGAAGGGGAGTGAGAGATAAAAGACTACATATTGGATGTACACTGCTCGCAGGACAGGTGCACCAAAATCTCAGAAATCACTACTAAAAAACGTATTCATGTAAAAAACAAAAGATAAAACATCTAATCCCCAAAACTACTCATTAAAATTTTTTTACAAAAGAAAATAATGAGGCATTAATATCCACTGAGAACAGGCATAAGTAATAACTTTCAAGACTTGTATAAATACCGCAGCTCCCTCTGCCTTTGGATGCAATAATTCTGAGATGAGTACTTTGCACCATTTCCCAAAGTCTCCTGTGTGCTTAAGCTACAGTTGCCCACAGCGATCGCTCTCCTTTTATTCACTACACTTTTCCCTGTTTTACTTCCCTTCACTTCCCTGCTAGTGTTGCCTGAACTTCCCATACAAACTTCTTACCCTCAAATTTATAGTGCAAGACTTGCTTCAGGAGAAACTCAAACTAAGTCATGACCTACCAGTTTTGAGTTCCCATTTTGTGATATACGCTGCATTATTTAATCCCTACAACAAACTTCTGAGAAAAAATGATTGTAAAGATTGAAATGATATAGTATATGACATAATTAAATATATGGAAATGGAAGTCAGCAAGTCTACGGCATGCAAAGCACAGATTCTCACCCATTCTGCCTGAGGCCAAAGCCCGGGTCCTGTGGCTTTGCATGTGGCCCTGTTCATAGACTGAGGGAAAGTAAGCACCTCCTTGCAGCCTCTACCTCATTCCAGAAGAAGGACTTGAACCCCTAACCCACAAAAACATTGAAAATCTTTTTCTTTTGCCACTTCAAATTCCTTATGGAACTGCACAATAATCAAAAACAAACATATTTCTTCTATACCTACTGCCTAATTTTCAATAAGCCAGTCCTAATTTCATTAGCTTCAGGCCTTGGACCTCTATAGGCCAGTGCTTATTTTCATGCGTGATTAATGTTTCTGATTAGTCCTTGAAGCAGGAAATCCAATATCCCTTAGGGGAACCCTAAAGATGCAGATGACCATGAATTCAAGGAAGCCTATTCACAACAAAAATCAATGGAGAAAGGAGGCAATGTTAATGCAGACAACATTCTACCAGTTTCTAAATGCAAGTCCTCTGACGGAGAGAGTGGAGGGAGGCAAGGGGATAACAGAGAATGTATTCAGAATACCACATTGCAGTTTCATCACTCTAAAAGCCAGCTTTAACAACTCCCTTCCCAATGTGGAAATTTAAATCTTCCTTTTTGTGAATTTTGCCTGGTTTACAGCCCTGAAAGAAAACTTGACCTCTCTCAGAGATTACCTCTTGGATTGAATATGTGTCCAGGAGCCACGAATGCTTCATTTCAGAGAAGCTACATCACAAACACAGCACAAGCACCATTAGAATAATTTAAAGATAATAAACTTTAAAAAAAAACTGTGGAAATGTGAAAACTACACCAATTTTAAAACACGTAGCTTATCTGACTGCAGGTATCACTTTTAAGATGGTCATAAAGTTTTCTAATAGATTTTGATAGAGTAGATATTTTCAATCCAACAAATATAACTCTTCCTTTGTCACTATTTATTTTGTTGTTTAATATTTTTATACATAGCAGAGCTATGTATATAATATTACATCCCTTCCACTTCCTTCTGTCTATCTTTCCTTCTGAGCAACGTGAAAGAGTGGGAAGTAGTGCAGATTTTTCAAGAAATAAGAGGGAGAGAGACTTGGCTCAGTAACTGTCTTTTTCCTGCCCCATGCCTGACTCAGCCACAAAGGATAGTATCTTCCAAACTTTTCTTAATCTTCCTCAAGATCTATTCAGGCCGCTAAACAGCAAGCTGAAGTCACAGTAACTGTACATAGCTTATGAATCAGAAAATTTTACATATACATTTCAAAACATTGGTGAACAATTATCATTCTGTTTGGTGCCTGCCTCTATGCTGGACAGCAGAATGGATACAAAATGATTTTTTTCCTTATATTTGAATAGTATGTTACATATAAATAGTTTTGAAATTCTGTCCCCATTCTCTGCAGTACCAGGGAATTAATGGGAAGGGGCAGGACATAGCGGCTGACAGCTGTCTACTTCTGCCTATGTCAAATGTTGTTACTTAGCTTTATGTATCTTTAATCTAGTGGGTCATTAATTCATATAAAAATGTTACAAGACAAATTTTTTTCCATTGGAAAACAAAGTCAAAGAATCAACTTGAGTAAGTTTGGGAGCTCCATATCCATATCACCCCAAGAAATAATCTTTCTCTTTTTTCTCTTATACAAACACACACACACGCAAACACACACACACACTGACTTCAGGACTACCTTGTAAATGGGATAGCATAACAAAAAGAAAAGCACTGTGTGCTCTACATAAAGTAATCTATGTAAAGCACTAGCATACTGCCTGGGGAAAAGTAGAAGTGTGATAGACGTTTGGGCCAGTAGGGGACATCTGTTGTTTCTGCCAGCCAGCACCCATACTCCAAGTAAGCCCTGGGAAACAACCCGGTTTCCATTCTCAATACATGTATTTGGGCAGCATTAACCCTGCTATCAGTTCCAATAATGGGTCCTGACTGGCCTAGACCAACTGGCATATCCCACTCCCCTCAAAGTGATTGGCAACAGGCATATCGCCCCATCAGAGCCAATGAGACTTTCACTGAGTCTTTTGGAACACAGCAAGGACTATTCCCAGATGGATTTGAAACTTGAAATATGGAGGATAGAACTGTTACTGCTACCTTTCCTTCAAATGAAGTCTGAGAAGAAAGTTAATGCTTAGAGAAAAGCAGAGCTAATAGATGGAAAGGTGCCCAGGTCTTGATCACCTTAAGCCATGATTAAGCAGTATTTCTGGACCACTTCATTACCTAAGCCAATAAGATAGATTTTTGGTTTCATCTAGTTTAGACTCAATTCTTTGTCACTTGCAATCTGGAGTAGGTCCTAAGTAATATAGTGTATATGTCCTCTCTTCCTCTTCCATTAACCTGACAACCCTATGTAACCCTGCCATTTATATGACTGCAGCGCTATATCCAGACTCCCAATATTATTGGTCTTATTGGCACTTCATACTTACATATGAATAGTGATAGCCTTAATTGTTCATACTGGGTTGCCTTTTGACTCTACAATCTCTTTCCTAAAACAATAAATAAACATCACCTCTGTCTTTAAGTACATTAAATTATTTCAAAAATACAAACAAGGACTAATGTGAAAAAACAAAGATGAGAGTAGGACTGACCCTTCCGAGTCTAAATCTAGAATTTTAGAGAGTCATGACATAGTCTACTAAAATCAATAAACTTGGCAAAAAAATTTACATAAAATTCTAAAAACCCACGACTTCAGTTACATGACAGATTTTAAGAAGCTCATCAAAAAACTTTTATCCAAATACACAATGCCCCCTACAAAGGCCACAGTGCACTGTAACACTGCTGCCACTGTCCTAAATATTTGGAATTCACAGGTTAGTTGCACATTCATTTCAGTACAATATTTTCAATGGTGAAGACCTTTTATTCTTGAAGTGAGGGTTTGATTTTTTTATATAAAATGTATTCAAAATCTTGTAAATAAAAAGTTTGAATAAGCTGATTGATACCTTTTGTTCAAAATAATATAGAATAAGATTCATTTTGTGTGACTTTAAAATGACTT
Organism: Rhinopithecus bieti; assembly: GCF_001698545.2. NCBI lineage: Eukaryota > Metazoa > Chordata > Mammalia > Primates > Cercopithecidae > Rhinopithecus > Rhinopithecus bieti. The sequence continues at coordinate 1,129,834 of NW_016809607.1, forward strand.
GTGAAAGACTCCAAACATATTTTAAATAAAATTATTGCTAAATAAACTTCTAAAGATGGCTTTTTCAAAGGTAGATAATGCTCAGGTAAACATTTAAGATCTTTTATGCATTCAAAAAATACCAGTCTCATTACTTTTGGCCTGGTCCATTGAACTTAAATTTTTTCCCTTTCAAGATATCAAGTTACAAAATAAACTTATGCAGAATTTGACCCATAATCAAAGCTATTTATATCTTTAGTCCTCTGGTCATGCATGTTTTAAGAGTAATTTGAGGCTAAATCTAATGCAATTTCACTACAATTTCAATTTGTGATTATCCATTACACAAAAAAATACCACCCATGGTATTTTCTTCCTGAATATTTGGATGATATGAAAACTAAAACTAAGCCTAAACATGAATTTTGAAGGCATATTTCTGAGGATAGGCTAACTGAGTGAAAATGCAAGTGCACACACTAAGGCCATGCATTCTGCAAACAAAAAAAATTGAATATACACTCTGTTTAAAGAAGTTTAAAAAACTGATATTAATATATATAATAGATAACTTCATTTCTGAATGAAAGGAAGCAAGTAATGAAAAAGAAAAGCTAGCTTTCCTTTAAATTATTCTATCTACCTTTTGATATACCCATCAGGTTCAGCCATAAGTAGAGACTGGCATCTCTACCACAATATACAAGTTTTTAGCTTTGATTTAATGGCTGGATTGGAGAGAGAGAAGGCAAGTAAGAACTTTGCTCAGCAACCCTTCTAAAACCCCTAAGCCTGATTCTACACTCAAGCCATGCCAGGTGGACATTCAAAGGCAGTAGATGCAGCAACATTCTGGCAAAAGACTTAACTTCTACAACTCAGCCCAAGCATCTCCCATAAGGAGACACACACTGTTCAGCCCCAAACTTGACCCTGCCCAAAGCCAAGCAAGAATATTGTGTAGCGTACACCTACCAATGAAGAATTATCTAGCTGACTGTTTGGCTCGTTGGTATATTGATTGCTTTTTTTTATTATTATTATACTTTAAGTTCTGGGGTACATATGAAGAATGTTACATAGGTATACACATGCCATGGTGGTTTGCTGCATCATCTACATTAGGTATTCCTCCTAATGCTGTCCCTCCCCTAACCCCCCACCCCCAACAGGTCCCAATGTGTGATGTTCCCCTCCCTGTGTCCAAGTGTTCTCACTGTTCAACTCCCACTTATGAGTGAGAACATGTGATGTTTGGTTTTCTGTTCCTGTGTTAGTTTGCTGAGAATGATGTCCCTGCAAAAGACATGAACTCATCCCTTTTTTATGGCTGCATAGTATTCCATGATGTATATGTGCCACATTTTCTTTGCCCAGTCTATCACTGATGGGCATTTGGGTTGGTTCAAAGTCTTTGCTATTGTGAACAATGCCGCAATAAACATATGTGTGCATGTGTCTTTATAGCTTTCTCTAAAACCATTAACTACTAAAATGATGTTGGGCAGATTGGAATCTGCATGCTGAGAAACCACCAATGAAAATGCCACATAATTGTATTATAATATTTAAGACAAAAAGATAGTAATTTTTTCTTTGGAATTTACCCATATTGAATGCCAAATAAATGTGTCAGTAGGATTCACATCATTAAATTATGTGAGTCACCAAAAGTTCTTATAAAAAATAAAGAATGAAGACAGTAAACCCCTAGTTTTATAAAGGAATACAATATTTTAAAAAGTTTTATTTCAACTAATTTTTTACCTTCTTTGATAAGTGATGTGGTGTCAGTTTGTATAAAGCACACAAGTAATTTGGAAGGAGATCTAGTCTCAGAAATATATATATATACACACTTAATACATCTAAATGTATATTAACATAATCTATTAAGATAAAAGTAAGAATTTGGTGTGTCATGTTTCAAAGATTGAAATGAAAACCTTTTCTTCTCACATTATTTCCTAAAAACTACAGTCTCAAATTGTTCAACTAGATCCATATAATTTTTTTGCTGAAATTTTTTAAGCATACTATAAGTTTAGAAAATAGTATAATAAGTCCCTCATATATCTGTTACCCAGCATCAAAAGCTATCAACATGTGAACATTTATTTCATCTATAACCCTGCCTACACACACATTGGATTTTCAAACAGTTTCATTAATAAATACTTGAAAATATGCATGCCTAAGAGATAAGGCCCGACTCTTTTTTTTTTTTTTTAATACTTTAAGTTCTTGGGTACATGTGCAGAACGTGTAGGTATGTTACATAGGTATACATGTGCCATGGTGGTTTGCTGCGCCCATCAACCCGTCATCTACATTAGGTATTTCTTCAAATGCTATCCCTTCCCAAGCCTCCCCATCCCCCGACAAGCCCCGGTGTGTGATGTTCCCCTCCCTATGTCCATGTGTTCTCATTGTTCAACTCCCACTGATGAGTGAGAACATGCGGTGTTTTGTTTTCTATTATTGTGTTAGTTTGCTAAGAATTATGGTTTCCATCTTCATCCATGTCCCTGCAAAGAACACGAACTCATCCTTGTCTATGGCTGCATAGTATTCCATTGTGTATATGTGCCACATTTTCTTTATCCAGCCTCACTCATTTTTTTAAACAGGGCTTTGACATCATTGTCACACCTAAAAGAGTAATAATAGGTTCTTAGTATTATCCAATATCTAATTCAAATTCAGATGTCTCTGATTGTCTCATAAATGTTTTTTGCTTAGTTTGAATCAGAATCTAAACGAGGTTAATACATTGCATTTAGTTGACTTATTCCTTAGACCTCCTGTGATAACACAGTCTCCCTTGTTCTTCTTTTTACCCCCTCCTTCGATTATTTGTTAGTTTAAAAAATAGGGTCACTTTCCCTAGAAAACTTCACATATCCCGGTTTGGGCTGAATACACACCCGCCATGGTGTTAGGACAATATGTCCATCTATCCCTTATATTTCCTGATAACTGGCAGTAAGAGCCAGATCATTAATCAGGTTCAGACTCAACTTTTTAGCAAGAATGCTTCATAGAATGTGCAGTGTACGCCCTCCACATCACAAGAGATTCATAATAAATGGTTTTCTCTTTTTGTGACTGAAGCCGGATCTGTGAACTTGGCTGTTGTCAGCCCTCTCCATTAGTTATAGTTTCCCATGAGTCTTCAACCTAAACTTTACAGCAGACATTGATAATCGTTGCCTAGATCCATTACGTCCAGTCATTTTTAAATTAATAGATGTATAGCATTTGATATTTTAGAACATACGTTCACATCCATTATCTCACTAGATGTCTCATTTAATTATACTAGGCCTCTGTTCCAATAGCTACAACATGGAAATTATTCATTGACTTGCTCTGTTTCAGCACAGTTTTACAACATTATAGAAATGTTTTCTTAAGGTAACTTATTTTTTTTCAACTGCACCGCAAACTTCATTTATATCTCCTTAAGTTTATTTTTAGCATTCCCTATTTGCATGTGTACATTTTAATATTTTTAATTAAGATTTTAAACTTTATATTGAAGTAAAACTTTGAAATAGAAAAAGGCATAAATCCTAAGTGCATAGGGCAACGATTTTTCCCATATAAATACATCTGTGTAACCACCACCCAGAAAGAGAGAGAACATCTCCAGGATCCTAGGAAACTCCCACACAAAACTACCCAAATGTAAGCACTAATCTAACTTCTACTACCACAGATTAATTTTGCCTGTTTTTGAGCATCATATAAATAGAGTCAAACAGTGGATACTCTTTTGTCTTGCTTTTTGTTTGATGTTATAATTGGAGGTTCATCCATCCATGTTTTCACATGCAGAAGTAGGTTTTTCTTTCATTGCTATGCAGTACTCCAGTCTGTGTATATACCACAATTTATATATTCATACAGTGGTTTAATTTTCACTTTACAAAATTAGATAAACTATTATTAATACCTGCTTCATGTCCTCTTAGACTTTCACTTTCTAGTTTAGTTGCCTATTTTTTAATCTACACTAGCTGTCACCCTTTCTGGACTTGTGAAATATATTATTTGAAAATAAATTGAAGTGGTAGAATTTGTTGAAATTGAATATTAGTGGTAAAAGATAATTATCCTGCTTTTTTTTTGTTTTTTTTTTTTTTTTTTGAGACGGAGTCTTGCTCTGCCACCCAGGCTGGAGTGCAGTGGCCGGATCTCAGCTCACTGCAAGCTCCGCCTCCTGGGTTTACGCCATTCTCCTGCCTCAGCCTCCCGAGTAGCTGGGACTACAGACGCCCGCCTCGTCGCCCGGCTAGTTTTTTGTATTTTAAGTAGAGACAGGGTTTCACCGTATTAGCCAGGATGGTCTCGATCTCCTGACCTCGTGATCCGCCCGTCTCGGCCTCCCAAAGTGCTGGGATTACAGGCTTGAGCCACTGCGCCCGGCAATTATCCTGTCTTTTAACTGACTAGTCCACTACTTGGGAAAAACTTACTTACATAGGTATAAGATTTAAGGGGTTTAAGATATTGACTATGAACTTTTCATGTGATTCTTTCATCTGTTTGCCCAAGAACATTCTCATCTATAAAATTAGTGAAAATTGTGTTACTTCGAAAAACCCCAATGATAGGTATAAAATATAAAAATTCAATTATACAATAGTACAAGAAAAAGTTTAATGTGACATTAAGACTAGCTAAGTATTTCAAGTATCAAATATTACCTCATTTATTCACCAGATTGATAGTCATTGAGAACCTGCTCAGCCAGGTGCTAAAAGGGAGTGGTGGTAATGTATAAATAATAATGGAGCACTTAGAATATACTGTACTAGTTTTAGCTGCATCATCTTATTCGATCTTCAACTATGAAATTGATGGTACTATTAAACCCATTTTACACGTGAGGTGCAAAAAGATTAAGAAATTTGTTCAAGGTCTCATGACTAGCTATGAAATTTGTAATATGCTTTAAGAATGACTGGCAGATTAAACTCTGTGAATAATATTAATCTAAAATTGTTGTGAAAAGTGTCACTGTGATCATTAGTAATATACACAAAACATGCATAAGGATGTGGATTGCAGTATGATCCAAAAAATTGGAAATTACCCATATATCTAATAATAGCATTATTAAGAAACTTTGGAAAATCCTCAGGAGAGAAGTCTCTGACAGCTGTATTTTTAAGAGTATTTAACAAATGGTAAAATGATTATAATGTATCCTTAAGTAAAAAAAATAAAACAGGCCATAAAAGAAAAAATACGTATACTATAATACTGATTCTGATAAAGTGGTGTAGGTATGTGTGCGTTTACGGGTGTGTGATAGGCATTTGCTGCTTTAGACTGCACAATAGCCATCCCTCATCTTTCTTGATAACATTCCCCAACTTTCATCAGGTACCCAAGGGTTCCCTATGGGCTTATGTGCTCAGCAAGAAGTTGCTTCCTCACCCAGCTCCTAGTGTGAGCATTGTCTGGCCTGACAAATCCCCACACTCGCTATTGGATCAGGGGTGGGCACACAATCCAATTCAGACCCAGGAGATGCAAGATTTTTCAGGGAGCTTCTGGGAAGGAAAGAAAATAACTTCCTAGCTTTTCAGAGAAAGCAACTAAAAGAGCCATCCTGCCTTCTGGTTTGCAGAGTATAAGAACATGCCACCTGGAACTGCTACAGTCATTTCTGCTGTCATGAGAAAGCCAGCCTGAGGCCAATGTCAGTGCAAAAGAGGAGACAAGGACGCGAGAATCACAGAGAAGCAAAGCCAGAGTCCTGCTATAGTCATGAACCCCTGGATTAAACCATCCCTACAGCTAGAGAGAGACCTTGGCCTGCTTGCTTCCACAAGCCAATACATTCCTTTTTCTCCTTAAACCAGCGTGAGTGAGAGTTGTTACAACCTAGAGAATCTCAATTGTACAGACTGTGCGTACAAAAAGATTGGAAATGCTTGGTATTTTTGTTATGCTTTTCTCTATTTTGCATATTTTCTACAATACACATGGTATGTTATCATCAGTAAGAACAATAAATATGATTTTAAGTAGTCCATTCAAATGCTCCATGTTGAATATATTTCTTGATTATTTATATCTGAGCTCACAAAGCAATTAAAAAATCAGTCTGCTTCGCAGAACCTTAACATTTGAAATAATGATAATAATAGCACACATTTATGTAGACTTGATTGTTTTCAAAGCACTTTCACATTTGATAATTTGAGAAAATCTATGAATTAGGTAAGAGAGTGTGGCAGAGACCGCTATGAGTTCACAAATCTCATTTTCTTGTACTCCTGGGCACACAGATACACGATGTTTCCCAGCCTCCCTAGCAGTTGGCTAAGCTATGACCAAGTTCAGCCTAATGGACTATGAGCAAAATGAGGTGCACTGGTGCTAGGTCTAGCCTATTCAAAAAAAAAAAAAAAAAAAAAAACCCCCCATGAATGACTTTCTGTCTCTCTCTCTCTGTCTCTCCATGTCTGCCAGTGAACTTATAAATTCACAAGGCCCTAGAAGTTAATAAAGCCACAAGATGGCCCTAAAACTTAGAAAAGCCATAAGATGGAAAATGCTTGGATCCCTAATTATCTAAGTAGAAGACTGTGGTAGCCAGGAGCATCTGTATTTGAGTCTGCAAGAAATGAGATGCTACTAAGGTGTATTAGAGTTCTCCAGAGAAACAGACCAAATAGTGTGTGTGTGTGTGTGCGTGGGCGTGTGTGTGTGTGTGTGTCTGTGTTTAGAGGGAGGGAGAGAGAGAGAGAGAGATTTGTTATAGGCTTGGCATGTTCAAAATCTGCAGGATAGTCCAGCAGGCTGGAGACTCCGGGAAGAGTTGCAGTTAGAGCCCAAAGGCTGTCTGCTGGCAGAATTCCCCTTTCCTCCTCCGGCAGACCAGTCTTTTTTCTATTAAGAACATGAACTGAATGAATGAGCTCCACCTACATTATGGAAGGTAATTTGCTTTGCTCAAAGTCTACTAATTTAAATGCTAATCTCATTAACATTCACAGAAACATCTAGAATAATGTTTGATTGTGTGTTATTTATTCTTTGGCCTTCACAGAAACATCTGTAATAATATTTGACTATATATCTGGGTACCATAGCCTAGCTGAGTTGACACATAAAGTTAACTATCACATAAGCCAGTGGGCACCACTTGCTAGGCTTGAGTGCAGCTGCTGCAGAGGAATCTGGGTGCCAGACTCTTGTGATAAATCCCATTCAAAGTCCATTTTCACAGTTATTTCACTTATTCAAGAATGTGTCCCACACTCCCAATCCCCTGGGCAAATGACAAGGACAGCCTTTTGATCCTCCTTACCGGATTTTCTACAATCATATATAAGTTTTCTACTTTAGAGAGTTTTTCCCTGACTTTATGTGGCAAAACCACTCTATTTTCTCAGTTTACTTTTCTCCAAAATAGGATGTTAAGGAGAATTGTCACATTTATTTGCTTCTTCCTTCCCTTTCTTCCTTTCTTTCTTCCTTTCTTCCTTTCTTTTGTTTTGTTTTTTTGAGATAGGGACTTGCTCTTTGACAGAGGCTGGAGTGCATTGGTATGATCACAAGTCACTGCTGCTTTGACCTCTGGGGCTCAAGTGATCCTCCGTACTCAGCCTCCTAAGTAGCCAGTTAGGCAAGTGCACACCACCATGCCTAACTAATTTTGTTGTTGTTGTTGTTGTTGTAGAGACAGGGTCTCACTATGTTGCCCAGGCTGGTCTCGAACACCTGCATGCAAAAGATCCTCCTTCCTCAGCCTCCCAAAGCACTGGGATTATAGGAGTTGAGCCATCACACCTGGCCTGTCTTGTTTTTTCGTCACCTTCTTTCCTCTGTACTGCTTCTTGAAGACCAGAAGCAAAATAAGGAGTAACACCTCTTTACACACACCAGAATCTTCCATTTTTTCTTTCATCACTGCTGTTTGAAGCTTATTAATATAAAAAATACCCTTTTGTTTACTTGACTGCTGTTGGTAATTTAAGGTCAGACCCTTTACACTTTTTTTCAAACTTTAGGAAGGATACTCTGTGATCCTTCTCCACTCTGCCTTTTATATCCCTAGAATCAAACTGATTATATTCAAAAGAAACTTTTCACTATGGTTTCCATATGGTTTGTTTGTCCCCACTGAAACGCATGTTGAAATTTGATCCTCAGTGCAGCAGTGTTTGCAGGTGGGGCCTGATTGGAGGAGTTTGTGTCATGAGGGCTCTGGTCTCCTGGATAGCTTGGTGCTGTTCTGCAGGTAGTGAGTGAGTTCCTGCTCCAGCAAGACTAGATTAGTTCTCATGAGAATGGGTTACTTCCCACAGTAGTGGGTTTCCATTAAGCTGGGATGCCCCTCAGGTTTTGCCTCTTCACACATGCCCGCTTCCTCTTTGACCTTTCACCATATTCTGACCCTTCACTGTAGTTTGACTCGGCACAAAAGCTGAGTAGATGTTGGCACCATGGCCCTGGTGCTTCCCAGCTTGCAGAATCGTGAGCCAAATAAACCTCTCCACTGTACAAATTACCCAGTCTCAGATACTCCATTACAGCAACACAAAACATACTAAGACACTCCCCTATGAAAATGTGTTCAAAGAAAGGTTGTTCTGTATTGCAAAGCAGATTCACAACCTAATCTCAAATAAGAGTTTGGGCAGAAGATGATCAAATTTAGTGCCAGGGGCCACATACAAAGTCTTTCTAAGCCTAGAAGAGATTCTGAAAATTTCATCATTTAAAAATGATTTTTATTTCAATATATCTCCCTGATGGCTACATTAAACCACCTCTCTGTACCACATGATGATACAACTGCTATTTAGAATACTAAATACGATTTGATTAAAATTACAAGACTTAGGTAAGTTCCAAAAGAGCTATGTATTTGCTAGAAGGCCATTCATTTATATTGAAACTCAATGAAAATAATGTTCTTTTTAGATAAGACAGTAATATTGCCCTTAACTTACCTGTTTCTGTCTATCATTGCACAGTGCCTTGTGTTAACTATTCCCTATAATAGCAGAAGCATGGGCCTGATGACCTCTCAAGGTCACCTCAAGCCTTTTGATTATATGAATTTTGTGCTGAAAATTACATACTAAAATATCTACACAAAAGCTATGTTATTTTCTTTCTACAACTGTCAACTTTAATGCTACCTTGGGTTTTATATTTAAGATGTATACTCATGTTTACTTGTTTCTAAAATGGTTTAAAAACTGTTACAGGCAATTCTCAACTTTCAATAGCAATTGAGGTAGATTTCACACAAGGTTAAACAAAACTGACTATGAATGTTGCATTTTGTATATGTGGTTATAGCTCTCACTTTGTTTTATTCTCTGTAAGCCAGAGAATCAAAGACAGCCATATCACATCCATTTTTTAAATTGTTATTTTTATATCTTTTCACAAGATACTAACAGCATAAGAAATTTCCTATAAAGAAAAAAATCATCATAGTTTAATTTATTAAAACAGATTTTATCACATAATTTAGGTTACTATAATTAAGCTTTTGTAATAGTTACTCCTTTATCCACACGAGGTAACCACCACAATTTTGAAAGTAAATATTTCACCAGCTGACACTCAATGAGTGATAACTGCCATTTTTTGAGGCTCCAAATCGGCAAAACAAAATCAACATAGTTGACATGCTTATTTTAGTTTTTCATTACTTTCATGTGCCCAGAATTTTGTGCCCCAAATTCTAGTTTATGACGTAAAGCTCAGCTAAACCTTTAGAAGATCTCCTTATAAACACTGAGACCTTCTTTTTATACATATTTCTTTTCTCTGTTAGATAATAATTTACCCTTGATGAAACACTGAATACAGACATACCTCATTTTATTGTGTCACTTTATTGTACTCATAGATATTGTATTTTTTATATATTGAAGATTTGTGGCAATCCTGGGTATAGCAAGTCTAGGGGAACCATTTTTCCAATAGCACTGGCACATATTTATGTGTCTGTATCACATTTTGGTAATTCTAACAATATTTGAAACCTTTTCTCCATTGTTGTGTCTCTTATGGTGATCTGTAATCTGTGTTATTTGATCCTACTACTGTAATTGTTTTGGGGCCCCATGAACCACATTCATATAAGATGGCAAACTCAACAAATAAATGTTGTGTGTTTTCTGACTCTTCCATCAAACAGCCATTCCTCCATCTCTCTCCCTCTTCTTGGGCCTCTCTATTACCTGAGACACAACAATATTGAAATTAGACCAATTAATAACCCTACATTGGCCTCTAAGTGCTCAAGTGAAAAGAAGAGTCACAAATATCTCACTTTAAGTCAAAAGTCGGAAATGATTAAGCTTAGTGAGGAAGCTATGTTGAAAGCCAACATGGGCTGAAAGCTAGGCCTCTTGCACCAAAAGGTTAGCCAAGTTGTAAATGCAAAGGAAAAGTTCTGAGGGCGGAGCAAGATGGCCGAATAGGAACAGCTCCAGTCTCCAACTCCCAGCGCGAGCGACACAGAAGACCGGTGATTTCTGCATTTTCAACTGAGGTACTGGGGTCATCTCACTAGGGAGTGCCAGACAATCGGTGCTGGTCAGCTGCTGCAGCCTGACCAGCGAGAGCTGAAGCAGGGCGAGGCATCGCCTCACCTGG
>NW_016809607.1:1142908-1149370 GCF_001698545.2 Rhinopithecus bieti
TATAATAAAATATATATATATTATATTTTAAAAAAAAAAAGGAAAAGTTCTTGAAGGAAATCAAAAGTGCTACTCCAGTGAACACGTGAATAATAAGAATGTGAAACAGCCTTATTGCTGATGTGGAGAAAGTTTTGGTGATCTGAATAGAAGATCAAACCAGCTACAACATTCCCTGAAACCAAGCCTAATTCAGAGCAAGGCCCTAGCCCTCTTCAATTTTACGAAGACAGAAGGAAATGAGGAAGCTGCCGAAGAAAAGTTGGAAACTAGCAGAGATTGGTCCATGAGGTTTAAGGAAAGAAGCCATCACTATAACATAAAAGAGCAAGGTGAAGCAGTATGTACTGATGTAGAAGCTGCAGCAAGTCATACAGAAGATCCAGCTAAGATCATTAATAAAGATGGCTACACTAAACAACAGATTTTCAATGCAGACAAAACAGCCTCTATGGAAAGGAAATGCCATCTAGGACTTCATAGCTAGAGAGGAGAAATCAATGCCTGGTTTCAAAGCTTCAAAGGACATACTGACTCTCCTGTTAGGGGCTGATGCAGCTGATGACTTGAGCTTGAAACCAATTTACCATTCCAAAAATCCTAGGGCAGTTTAGAATTATGTTAAATCTACTCTGCTTGTGCCCTATAAATGAAACAACAAAGCCTGGATGACAGAAAATTTGTTTACAGCATGGTTTGCTGAATATTTAAAGCTCACTGTTGAGATCCACTGCTCAGAAATAAAGATTCCTTTCACAATATTGCTGCTCATTGACAATGCACCTGGTCACCCAAGAGCTCTGATAGAAATTTACCAAGATATGGCTGGGTGTGGTGGCTCACGCCTGTAATCCCAGCACTTTGGGAGGCTGAGGTGGGTGGATCACAGGGTCAGGAGATCAAGACCATCCTGGCTAACACGGAAAAAACCCCCCTCTACTTAAAAAAAAAAAAAAAAAAAAAAAAAAATTAGCTGGGCTTTGTGGCAAGCGCCTGTAATCCCAGCTACTCGGGAGACTGAGGCAGGAGAATGGCGTGAGCCCAGGAGGCGGAGCTTGCAGTGAGCCGAGATCGCGCCACTGCACTCCAGCTTGGGCGACAGAGTGAGACCCCGTCTGAAAAAAAAAAAAATACACAGAAATTTACCAAGATATTAATGTTGTTTTCGTTCCTGCTAACACAATATTCATTATGTAGCCCATGGACCAAGGAGTAATTTTGAATTTCAAGTCTTATTATCAAGCAATACACTTCATAAGACTATAGTTACCATACATAGTGATTCTTCTGATGGATCCGGACAACATAAATTGAAAACCTTATGGAAAGCATTCTAGATGCCATTAAGAACATTCATGGTTCATGGGAGAAGGTCAAAATATTAATGTTAACAGAAGTATGGAAAAAATTGATTCTAGCCCTTATGGGTGACTTTGAAGGGTTCAAGGCTACAATGGAGGAAACAACTGCAGATGTGGTAGAAATAGCAAAAGAATGAGAATTAGAAGTGAAGCCTAAAGATGTAACAGAATTGCTATAATCTCATGATCAAATATGAATGAATGAGAAGTTGCTTCTTATGGATGAACCAAAAAAAAAAAAAGTAATTTCTTGAGATGGAACCTACTCCTGGTGAAAATGCTGTGAACATTATTGAAATATCAACGAAGTATTTAGAATATTACATAAACTTAGTTGATAAAGCAGTGGCAGGGTGTGAGACAATTGACTCCAGTTTTGAGAAAAATTCTATTATGGGCAAAATGCTATCAAACAGCATTGCATGCTAAAGAGAAATCTTTCCCGAAGAGAAGAGTTCATCAATGCAGCAAACTTTATTGTCATACTTTAGAAAAACGCCACCACCAACCAAACCTTCAGGAACCACCACCTTGATCAGTCAGCAGCCATCAACATCAATGCAAGACTCTTCACTGAAGGCTCGGATAAGCATTAGTATTTTCAGCAATAGACAGTTTCTTAAATTATCTTTTTAGGGACAAGGTCTTGCTCTTTCGCTCACGCTGGAGTGCCATGGTGTGATCATAGCTCACTGCAGCCTCAAACTCTTGGGCTCAGGGGATCCTCGACCTACTGAGTAGCGGGAACTACAGGTCCACACTATTATGTCTAGTTGCAATAAAACATTTTTAAGGTATGTACATTTTATTTTAGACATGATGCTATTGCACACTCAATAGACTACAGTGCAGTATAAAAATAACGCCTTTTTTTTTTTTTTTTTTTTTTGAGACAAGGTTTCACTCTGTCACCCAGGCTGGAATGCAGTGGTGTGATCATGGCTCACTGGACCCTTGACCTCCTAGGATCAAGCAATTCCCCCACCTCAGCCTCTTGAATAGCTGGGATCGCAAGCCACCACACGCAGGTAATTTTTTGTTATTTTTACTAGAGATGGGGTCTCACTATATGATAACCCAACTTCTAGGTTCCAGCAATCCCCTCCAAACCCCTACTTCATCTCAGAATCCCAGAGTGCTGGGATTACAGGAATGAGCCACCACACCTGGCCACATAAACATAAATTTTAAATGCATTGGAAACCAAAAACTTTTCATGACTCACTTTATTGTGATATTCACTTGATTGCAGTGGTCTGGATATTTGCCAGTTATGCCTATATTTATTTTATTTTATTTTTTATTCTTATTTTACTTTAAGTTCCGGGATACATATGCGGAACATGCAGATTTGTTACATAGGCATACATGTGCCATGGTGGTTTGCTGCACCTACTGACCCATCCTAAGTTCTTTCTTGTCGCCCCCCACCTCCAAACAGGCCCTGGTGTATATTGTTCCCCTCCCTTTGTCCATGTGTTCCCATTGTTCAACTCCCACTTATGACTGAAAACATGTGGTGTTTGGTTTTCTATTCCTGTTAGTTTGCTGAGAATGATGGCTTCCAAATTCTTCCATGTCCCCGCAAAGGACATTAACTCATTCTTTTTTGTGGCTGCATAGTATTCCGTTGTGTATATGTATCACATTTGCTTTATCCAGTCTATCATTGATGGGCATTTGGGTTGGTTCCATGACTTTGCTATCGTAAATAGTGCTTCAATAAACATACGTGTGCACGTGTCTTTATAGTACAATGATTTATATTCCTTTGGGTATATACCCAATAATGGGATTGCTGGATCAAATGGTATTTCTGGTTCCAGACCCTTGAGGAATCACCATACTGTCTTCCACAACGGTTGAACTAATTTATATTCCCACCAACAGTGTAAAACTGTTCCTATTTCTCCACAGCCTTGCCAGCATCTATTGCTTCTTGACTTTTTAATAGTCGCCATTCTGATGGGCACCCTAATATCACAATTAAAAGAGCTAGAGAATTAAGAGCAAACTAATCCAAAAGCTGTCAGAATACAAGAAATAGCTAAGATCAAGGCAGAACTGAAGGAGATAGAGATACAAAACACCCTCAAAAAAAGTCAATGAATTCAGGAGCTGTTTAAAAAAAAAAAAAAAAAAAAAAAAAAAAAAAAAAAAAAAATAACAAAATAGCCCACTAGCCAGACTAATAAAGAAGAAAAGAGAAGAATCAAATAGACACAATAAAAAATGATAAAGGGGACATCACCACTGACCCCACAGAAACACAAACTACCATCAGAGAATACTATAAACACCTCTACGCAAATAAACTAGAAGATCTAGAAGAAATCGATAAATTCCTGGACACACACACCCTCCCAAGACTAAACCAGGAAAAAGTTGAATCCCTGAGTAGACCAATAACAAGTTCTGAAGTTGAGGCAGTAATTAATAGCCTACCAACCAAAAAAGCCCAGGACCAGATGGATTCACAGTCGAATTCTACCAGAGGTACAAAGAGGAGCTGGTACCATTCCTTCTGAAACTATTCCAAACAAAAGGAAAGAAGGGACTTCTCCCTGATTCATTTTATGAAGCCAGCATCATCCTGATACCAAAACCTGGCAGAGAACAAACAAAAAAAGGAAACTTCAAACCAATATCCCTGATGAATATCGATGTGAAAATCCTCAAAAAAAAAAATGCTGGCAAACCGAATATAGCAGCACATCAAAAAATTTATCCACTATGCCTGTATTTTAAAGGCGTTACTCATCAGACTGATTCCAAATGAGGTATGCCTGTAGATGCTCTGCCTTTATCATCCAAAAATTCCCACTCTCTCTCCCTCCCTCCCTCTCTTTCTCTTTCTCTCTCTCTTTTTCTCTCACTCATCAATTTCCTTGTGTCTATTATGAACATCTTTGGTATTTTGCTTGCTTCCCTTCTCTTTTGGAAAAACAGATCCCAGTTTTCAAAATTCAACCTTTACCTACTCTTGCAATCCCTGTGGGAAAGAACTAACTAAGATTCTCAGTGACATACCCTGTCACTAATGCCTTCAGTGTCTGGGGGAAAATCCAGAAGACTTTTTTAATGTGCTTTGTTTTATTCTGTTTTTACTTTCTCCATTAGCAGCCTTTAACTGCTGAAATGTTCTTACGTATTTTAATCTTATTTTCTCTAATACATTATTTTTGTGCCCCTTATCTTGTTATAATTCTTAAATTACTAGTTGGCTAATTCACTTAGACATGTCATGACTTTTAGAGAAATTGTATTGCTGCATCTTATTTTTCTTCTATCAGGTCCTACCCTATTCTAAACAATTTCTGCATTCTATTAAAACCTTCCAAAGTTTACTTGTTTCTGCTCTATCTTGTTTCACTTTCATTTTCATCCTGATCCCAAACACAATGAGATTGAGATAGCTATTTCCAAGATTCCTCTGAACCATTCTTTCTGCAATAAGACCCCATACACTACACACAATACCCTGGCTAGTATTGTTTCTCCTCCTTATTGGCCATAGGATGCAGTGAATGAGAAAGCAATCCTATATCAGAGCTACAAGCTTGTAGCCTGCCTTATCTGGTCTGCCTCATAAAACACAGTCTATTCATAAGAAATTCAATTCTGCTGGCCACAACTGGCCCCTTGAATGTTTGTACACTTTTTTTCCCCAATAAGGCAGTCATTTCTTTACTTGAGGGCATTATGTAATTTTGTGGTTTATAAAAAATTATAGTAAGCATTTTACAAAATTTTCCAGTGAAATTGTATGGTTTCAGGGTCAAAGAAAATACTTCTTCTGTCAGATGAAATATCATACATTAATCATTTTGCATTATTCATCTTCTATCAACTGATAATATTAAAATGTTTTCAACAAATATCAGAAACTTAAACTATAAACTAGTTTGTCTAGTCTTCCACCAGAAACAAAATTTTTGAAGTCTCTAAGTTGCTGAAAAGAACCTTAAAATATTGATTTAGAAAAGAAGAGAGAAGCAAAATTAATGCAGAGTAATGTTGAAAGGTATCAGTTACCTTTAGCTTATGGATGTTATCATTCACAGAATGAATTAGGTATATATCAATCAATTTGCAAAATATTTATGAGGTTTTGTTAGGTGGAAAAAATAAGACATAGCCAAAATGTATTTGATCCCACTTTTGTAAAACAATGGCAAAATTATATATATATATTTACATGTGTTATGTAGATATACACATACATGAAAAAAGATTTCATGTTTGTGTATACATCTTGTTATACCTGTATCACATATATATGAAAATATGCATTCATATATTATATACATGTGTAACTTTATACATGTACATGAATATATTTTATAAAACAAACAATGACATATATATTACAACATTGCATATATTTTAGATCATTATTGAAAAAAGAACAGAAAAATATAACAGATTATTAATGGGGATTCCTTTGGGTAAAGGCAGATGTTTCATAGTGGAAGAGAAATATAAAAGGAGGAATAAGAATTTAAAAAATTAAAAATTATTTGTCCTATATTAAAAGACATCATGTGTAATATAATTCCACTTGTATGAAATGATGTAGGTGTTTGTATGCATAAAGAGATGCCCGAAAAGATGTTCACCAAAATATTAATGCTGCAAATTCAGGGAGGTAGGATTTAAGTTAATATTTATTTTCTTGCTTATGCTTTTTTGGTAATGTTTGAATTTTTTTCAGTGAGCTTGTTATCAGGTATATTATTGAAGGGGACAGCACAATAAGGCTATTTCCACTACAGATGAAAAAGAAGAAACAGGCTGGAAGCAGTGGCTCACACCTGTAATCCCAACACTTTGGGAAGCTGAGATGGGCAGATCACTTGAGCCCAGGAGTTCAAGATCAGCCTGGCTAATATGGTGAAACTCCATCTCTACTAATAATACAAAAATTAGCTGGGCATGGTGGTGTGCACCTGTGGTCCCCGCCATTTGGGAGTCTGAGATGGAAGGATCACTTTAGCCTGGGACAGGGAGGTTGCAGTGAGCCAAGATCGTGCCACTGCACTCCAGCCTGGGCAACAGAATGAGACCTTGTCTCAAAAAAAAAAAAAAAAAAAAAAAAAAA
>NW_016809607.1:1149756-1175513 GCF_001698545.2 Rhinopithecus bieti
AAAAAAAAAGAAAGAAAGAAAAGAAAAGAAAGAAACATATGGAAAAGGGTTCACTCTTCATGGAGATTCTACTCTGGCTCCAATACATTCTTGTGCCTCTGCATTGAGAAACTCCAGTGAAGATGTACCCAGCCTACAGAGGAACAAACTGAAGTGGAAGATTTGATATCATGAGCTTTTAAAGTGAGGCTCTCATTGACGTTTGGCAGCCAAAGAGCTACAAGAACTTTTGGCACAACCGATCAATACTATCACATCCTCCTAAGGGAACACAGTAATGAAAAGAAACTGAATCAATCTTTCTCAAGTGCAGCAGAGGGAATTGTTTCCAACATGCCCAGCCGCTGACTGCAGGGCATGTACAGGCTAGTGTTGGGCTCCAGGGTCAGTTGCCTGGATTCAGACCCTGTTCCCACCTCTTAGGTTTTCAGTTCCTTTGTATATAAAAGAGACATAATAATATAACCTAGTGGAGAGGGTAGTTACGAGAATTAAGCATCAATGTACTGTACTTAAAACCATGCCTGCCTCGTAGGCGGTCAGTGTGTTAACTCCTATGCATGTGTGCCTGTCATTTCAGAGAGAAAAATGAAAATGTTAAGTTGAAACATTTCCTTCAGTTATTATTATTTATTTAATTAGTCATTCTTATTCCATCATTCATGGCTTACAAATCCACGTTTGGGAGAATGCCACTTTGACATCACTTTAAATATTTAAGTTTGGAGACAAAACTTCAGAATATATCATTTATGCAACAAATACTGAGCCCTACAATGTCTGGATGCTGCTACCTCCAGGATTGGGCTATCCAGATATGATAAAACTTGGCCTTTCTTCACATCTGCAACAAATGAGTTTCAATTCCCAATCTGCGTTGGTTTACAATGTTAAAAACATGTTTTCTCCCTATCTCAAAGCACCTTAGATTACCAAGAAGAAATACCAAGTAAAAAAATTAGTGTGAAAAAATGTTCCCCAAGTTGGTGTGAAGGTAGATATTGATCACTATCCCGAGGTCTCTAGAAGAGGCTTTTTCATCATGGGTAACAGAATAATATGAAAAAAAAATGCATTGCATTTGAGGATATCTAAGCCATTCTTAGGAGGTAATTTTCAAACAAAGAAGTTGTTTTCCTGGTCTACCATCTTTTGTGTATGGTTTTTGTTGTTGTTGTTGTTGTTGTTGTTGTTGTTGTTGTTGTTGTTGTTGTTTGAGACAGAGTCTTGCTCTGCCGCCCAGGCTGCAGTGCAGTGGCGCGATCGCGGCTCACTGCAGTCTTCGCCTCCCGCGTTCAAGCGATTCTCCTGCCTCAGCCTCCTGAGTAGCTGGGATTCCAGGCACCCGCCATCATGTCCAGCTAATTTTTTTATTTTTGTAGAGAGGGGGTTTCACTATGTTGGCTATCATTCATGGCTTGTCTTGAACTCCTGAACTCATGTGATCTGCCTGCCTAGGCCTCCCAAAGTGCTGGGTTTACAGGTGTGAGCCACCGTGCCCAGCCCTGTATGGTTCTTCTTAAACTTCCCTTTAATCTACACAAGTCTTCTACCTTCTAATACAATTCCCTGTCTCGAATCCAGTTTAAGATTCTTAGCTGCCACAGCACACCAACATGACACATGTATACATACGTAACAAACCTGCATGTTGTGCACATGTACCCTAGAAATTATAGTATAATTTTAAAAAGAAAGAAAGAAAAGCATTGGCAAAATAGACAAAAGCTATTTGCAGAAAGCAAAAGATAAAAACCAACATATTTGGGGATAAGCAAAAAAAAAAAAAGATTTGTAGCTGCTACCTATTCCCTATCCACAAAAAGGGCAAAGAACTTGTCACTACATTTGAAATTTGAAAGAGTTTTTACCTTACTTTCCACTGGCATCATTATTCACAAACATTGGAGCAACCATCTTAAGCATCTGCTACCCCAGTGTCATTTGGGTTATTCATGGGGTGGGATTTGGGTGGGTATCACTTCTTCTGTGATGGAAAATACTCTAAACTAACACCTTCTGGTTTCTCTTCTCCCCTCATTTATTCCACACAAGGGAAGGATGCAAAACATCTGATTAGTTATTTAAGAAGTGATCCTCAAAGTTTTCACTCTCACTCTCAGAATTCCTGCACTCTCAAAATTCATTAATGACTACTAAAAGCTTTTAGTTGTGAGGGTTAACATATATTGATGTTTGCTGTGTTAAAAGTTAAAACTGGCTGGGCACGGTGACTCACACCTGTAATCCTAGCACTTTGGGAGGCCAAGGCAGGTGGATTGCCTGAGCTTAGGAGTTCAAGACCAGCCTGGGGAACACGGTGAAACCCTGTCTGTATCAAAAATACAAAAATTAGCCGGGCATAGCAGCAGGCCCCTGTAATCCCAGCTACTTGGGAGGCCAAGGCAGGAGGATCGCTTGAACCCGGGAGGCGGAGGTTGCAGTGAGCTGAGATCACGCCATTGCACTCCAGTCTGGGAGAGAAAGCCAGACTCCGTCTCAAACAAACAAACAAAAAATTAAAACTGAGAACTACATTTAAGATAACAATAATAAATTAACTATATATTAACATACATAACATTTTGTGAAAGAATATATTTTCCCAACAAAATTATAGTAAGAAAAAATGGCACTGATTTATACTTTTGCAAATCTCTTTAATGCCTGACTTAAGAGAAAGAAGACGAATTTAAGTATCAACTTCTGGATTCAATCTTTTTCAATATGACATGCAACAGAGTTTCTGGAAAACTCCATCATACACTCTTGAGAGAAACAGAGTGAAAATGCGAAAAAAAGGTAATAGTTTTGACCTCATGGAACCTGGGACTTTACATTGAGAACTGCCAACTTAGGAAAAAGATGTAGGCATGGGTCTCTCGGCCACTGGGTTCCCCTGTCTTGGCAGACTACCTTCCCCAAGAGAACACTCCTTTCAGCTTCACCTCATCCCTGCCTGCAGTTCTCCTGTGCTTCCTGGGATAGGTAACTCTATCCCACCCTGGGAATGGCTTTTGAAAGTCCTTCATTGCCTGCACCCCCTCAACTGTGTTATCCAACATCTCCATCCAATATCTTTATTCCTGATGGAAGAAAGATAGAATTTTAGTCTTCATCTGCCTGACTCCTTTGTCTTTCTCTCAGTTATTGTTATAAATAGCATTGATTTTCATTTCAGAGGTAAAGCATGGCTTAACTTCGCTTTACTTGTCTGACCTGAGTTAATGTTCTCATTCCCAGACTGTACTGGTTACTTGGTTACCTGACATTCGCACTTGTCAGATGTAAACCCAAGGGCCTTTCATGCTCTTAGATTCCAAAAGGTGGCTTCTTCAGGAAACCTGCACCAGCTCTTAAAACCTGTATCTCCACAACCCCACCTGGGGGAGCTCCAAGGACAAGGAGCTGAATACACATATATGTGGTCTGAAGAAAGATATGTTTGCATGTGTTGCTGGGCAGTATAATAGAAAAATCAATTTGATCCATCTTTTCCATTTCTGTCCTAAGCAGGAATCTTGGTCCAACTGTTAAGTTTTTCATGCTGCCCCAAACATGTATGTACATTGGGATAGTATTTACTATGTGCAGACACCACTGAAAGCATTTTACTAATAATGGCTCATTTATTCTTCATAATGATCTAATGAGGTAGGTACAGGTATGATTATCATTTTACAGACAAGAAAACTAAGGCACAGAGATGCTAAATAACTGCCCAGTTGCTGTGATGGGACTCAAACTCAGGCTCAGACTCTGTATGCTTTGGGATCCAGCCCTGCCCTTACCCTGGAGGTTCTTGCTCTGGAGTGTTTTGTATAAGTCTCCTGGGTAAACAATTGCACTGATTCTGTCCACCCCAGCCTTTTCTTTTGTAAACTGGACATTGATCCCCTTCAGCACATACGTGGCTCTGAGTATCTCTTCCAGGGCATCTGCTTATTCCCCCTGCAATGATTCCCTTCATTATCTTCCCTTCAGCTAAGATAAACGCCAAGGGGCCACCAGCACATAGGCCTGCCAAACTGCCCAAGAATTGGTTATGGTGACATCTGAGTCTTCTACACATTTTCCATTGGGTGGTATCAGTTAAACTATTGTAATATTCAGAAGGACATGAATATACTGTGTAACTTCACATTTTCTATTTCAATGTCCCGTTGAAGCACTTGATACCCCTCCATGTAACAGAACCATAGATAATAAAAACAGTGGCTATTATAATACTTCAAATATTTGCTTTTAGACACAGTGAAGGTGTCCTTTCCCTGTTGGTCTGAAGTTTCTGATTCACCCTGCTGGGGCTGAGCATTACTCTAGGATCCTAGACAATTCTTTTATCTGCCTTTTACATTAGATCCTCAATCCAAGTAAACTTTGAAAATACATCAACAGCTGTTAAAAGAAACACCCGCCTCCCCAGCTGGGTGCAGTGGTTCATGCCTATAATCCCAGCACTTTGGGAGGCTGAGGCAGGAGTTCAAGACCAGGCTGGGCAACATAAGGAGACCTCATCTCTACAAAAAAATAAAACAAAGAAAGAAAGAAAACTAGCTGGGTGTGGTGGCACATGCCTGTAGTCCCAGCTACTCAAGAGGCTGAGCAGGGAGGATCACTTGGGCCCAGGAGGTTGAGGGTGCACAGAGCTGTGACCGCACCACTGCACTCCAACCTAAGTGACAGAGCAAGACTCTGTCTCAGAAAACAAAAAGAAAAAAAAAAGAAAAGAAAGAAAAACCCCCTATTATAAACAGGAACTACATATGGAAATTGTGTTTCCATATGTAGAAACACAATTCTGATCTCTTGAGAGAGACCAAGCCAGTTTGTGCTGACAATTTGCAAAGTGACCCACTGAGCCATTCTGCTCCAAGGACCAGCTCACCTTTCCACCCCTTCTGAAGCTTCCTGAGAGACATACTCCACATACTACCACCACCCCACCACGTGGAAAATCTGATTTAACAATCAAAGAACTTTGGAGACATCCTTATTAGTCATGCTAATTCAGATTGAGGAAAAAAGTAAATGTATTATATGAGAGGTTATTTAAAACCCAAATATATCTGGGTTAATTGGCCATTTACGATTCATCAATAGCTTGGTATTTCCGTAACATAAGAGAGTTGCACACATTTGGGTGAGAAGTGTTAACAAGCTAACAAGCTCCTGAATGAGATTTTGATGAAATTTACACTTCTATAACTGAACCAAACCCTTTATTTAAAACAAAAATAAACAATTTAGCTGTCAACATAAAATATTCATTTTGTCATTCATATAAGTAATGATCCCCAGCAAATGAGATAGTTTGATTTTTGATGTGAATTTCATTAGTTACTTTTTCTTCCTCCCTAGTTCCAGGAAGGATTGTGACAGCTGTCTCGGGGCCCCAGTTAAACATCTAAACTGGTCCATATTATGCCCACCAAAGCACTTTAAAATCATCACCTAAAAACAACCTTCACCAAACAGCTCATCAAAGCCTTCAGCTACGGACACATGCTGTAAAACCCATTTATATGGGCCACCAAGTTAAGAACCTTTCACACTAGCAGGTGGGGAAGAAAAGGCAAGCAGATCAAAGATATTTGGGCACCCACTTCTTTATTAAAGAAAAAACAACTATAACTTTCAGAAAAGTAAGCTCTCTGGGAAGGCATTTCTTCTTGGGTCCAGCCTATCTGTTCACTTGTCACAAGGGTGGTTCTCAGGCATCAGGCATGAGTCTTCCTCAGACCTCCCAATCTGCCCTCACCTGCCAATCAGGGAGCAGCAGCAGTCCCTCGGGCTGTCAGACACACTTGAGAAATTCAGAGACATGCTCAGCAGTGAGTCTCTTTGGGAACTGACAGCATCTTGCACGTTCAATCTCTTCATGATGGTACTTTGACTGGCTATGGTGGTGCCAGCTTCTACCTTTTGATAAACTTTTCCCAGAGTCATGAATTCATTCTACCTATGGAATTTTTTAAAAAGCAAATAAATGGGGCAGGGCGCGGTGGCTCATGCCTGTAATCCCAGCACTTTGGGAGGCTGAGGCAGGCGGATCACTTGAGGTCAGGAGTTTGAGACCAGCCTGGCCAACTTGGTGAAACCCTGTCTCCACTAAAAATACAAAAATTAGCCGGACATGGTGGTGCATGCCTGTAATCCCAGCTGCTTGGCAGGCTGAGGCAGGAGAATCGCTTGAACCTGGGAGGCAGAGGTTGCAGTGAGCCGAGATCACGCCATTGCACTCCAGCCTGGACAACAGAGTGAGACATCATCTCAAAAAAAAAAAAAAAAAAAAAAAAATTTGAGTAAATGCTCTCTGCCAAATTTAAGAAAATAACAAATGCCATTCCACCTCAAAACAAAATAATCCAAAAAGGAGTATGAAGATTTATTGCTTTCCTTGTTACTTCCTGTGACAAAAACTGACCCAATGGGACCTGATGAAGGAACTTTGTTGCACAGAAAACTCAAAAGAAAACATCAAAACAAGTTATTAGACATCAGACAAGGTATACATCCTGTTATAATCACAATTAGGACTCTTCTTCATAATCTCATCACTCTTTTTCTGCAAAACAGGAGAAAAGTTATTTAAGTCTGTCCAGATAAAACTGCCTCCATTTTCTGTAATGGCAATTTTGACTTGGGATGCCAGATAGATTTTGTATGGTGAATTGGCTGGGGTTTTACTTTGTAAAAGCTTTTAATACTCTAAGACCTTCTGTTTTGTGAGATTTGATAGGCGTAATTTGCAGCAATGAGTTAGGGTTGCTCAATATTCTAGAAGACTTGAGGCAAGATTTTTAAGGAGATCTTGGTGGGTGAGGTAGGTAGGGTTAGTGAGTGATTGTGTCCTTATAGGAGGTTGATTAGATTCGGGTGGGATATTGATCGGGATTATACTTGTTGGATGGGTTGTGATAAATGGATTATGCAAATTATGACTTTGACAGTCCTCTAATCTCAGAGACTATTCCCAAATTTTAGCAGTAAACCCTGCTTTCTAAAGCTTCCTTCCTCCTCCCTCTCTCTCACCCTCTCCTTTTCTCTCTCTCTCTCTCTTATGCCCTTTCACTAAATGATATCCAGAAAGTACATGGATATTTATGAGCCTTTTCTTAAGACAATTTTGCATTTATTTCAAAAATTTTACATACAAGGAAAGATGTGTTGATTTATTTAAATTAGTGAAAGAAAATTCTGCAGAGTACCCACTTCAACTACAATTCCAATTACTTTTTTCCTTCTGTCATCAAAATCACTTGAAAATTATAGAAGTCTCAGCACCAAAGTTTGCATACTCAAGAAATGGAGTATTTTCACAAATACATGGTTTAAAAATAGAAACAAACATTACTTTAAGCCATCTCATTTTAAAGGTAATACAGATGGTCCAAATACAGTCTTCAGAATTATTATTTTATAATAAACATATTGTGCCACAGTGCTATTCCCAGTAAGTTACTTTCTGATGATAAGATTTTTCAACGTATGTCTCATTAGAATTGGTTCTGCTGTACCTTCCGGTGGACACAAATTCTGTTCTTCCCCTCAGACCTGAGCTTTTCAATACAATAACCACTAGTCATATGTGGTTATTTTAATTTAACATGAATTAAATTAAAAATTTAGTTTCTCAGTTGCCCTAGTTACATTTCAGATGCTCAAAGGCTCAAAGGTAGTTGGTGGCTACCTTATTGGATGGCACAGATTATCAAACATTTCCTGTATTACGGAAACTTCTGCTAGACAATACTGCCTTAGCTGAAGTCATGAGTTCTTTCACATCAGAGATCATGGCTAGTCTTCAGTATGAATAGAGCAATTTTATAAGACAATAACATTTAGTCCTAAAATATTCAAAGGGCAATTTTCTCATTCCATTTTGCAGTTACAAATTTCTCCAATTTTGATTTAATAGTTGCCTAGCCGTACTTCCTATCTCCCCAACTAAACTGGAAGGCTCTTAAGAATAGGGACCACATATAAAAAACCATTGCCTCCCAGATTAGTAAGTACAAAACTTTTTTTTCATGTCTTGAGTTGAACTAAAGTGTAACATAGCCTACCTACTACTCCAATGCTATGCATCGTGGGCACTCAATCAATTACAGCAACCCTTACAGGAAGGGCACTGATAGCAAGGCACAGGAGGGACAATAGGTGCCATGCCTGTGTTCCAGACAGTTAAACTCCCCTTTGCTCCTTCTGGGAGCCAAGTCACAGGCAAGAAGCTCTGAAACCCTAACTCACTATTGGAAAGCTGAGCTCTTGTTTAATTTTCCAACCAAAACAAAAAAAAAAGTTCTCAGCTTCACCTCACCTGACAATCACTTCTTTAACATGGAAATGTATTCGTTCTACAAATGGGTATTAAAAATCTCTTTTATGCCAAGAATTGTGCTTGACAGTGGAGAACGGACAGAATAAGGGAGGAAGATAACAAACAAGCAGCAAACCAATATTTCATTTAAACCTGTGAAATGCTACAATAGAACAGAATGCAGTGGTCTGATAAAGGATTATGAGAGTGAGGGGGCAGACCTTAGATTCAGGTAGCAGGAAAGGCATCTTGAAAAGGAGACATACAGATTAAGTCCAGAGGATGAGAAGAGCTAGCCACACAAAGAGCCAGGTGAAAGAAAAAGCAAAGGTAAAGGCATTGACCTACTGAGGATGGTTTGATCAAGGAATTAAGAGGCAACCAGTATGACTCATGACAGTGCAGAGAAAAGTGAAGGAGGTGAGGAAGGCAGTGACCATATCATGCCATATTACGGCCATATTGCACATGGCCTTAATGGCCATGACAATCAGCTGAGATTTTAAGCACTTTGAAAAGCCCCTGAAATGTCTAGATCAGGGGAATAATATAAAGACTGAATGAGTGAGTGGGTGTGTGAATGAATGAATGAACCTACTTAGTCCTGAGAAGCAAGAGTATTTAAAATGAAAGGAATCATATTCTTCTGTGAGGTGTTTGCTTTCTTTAAATAAATACTGCATTTCGTCTTTATTCAACTCTGCTTTTTCTTTTGGATTAGAGGGGTGATATATTTGAATGGGACTTTGGAAGTGACTTAAAGATATATCTACATTCACTTTTTAAAGAAAGCAACATTAACTGGAAGGCTTCCCTGACCCCTTCAGGCAGAATCAGGTCTTCCCTTCTCTGTGCTCCCGCACTGCTTAGCACATTCCTCTATGGAACAATTATCACTGAATTACAAGAAAGTATTTTAACAGGCTGTGAGCACAATGAACACACCTTTGCCACTGCACTTCCTAACTCAGGGCCCAACACACAACTGACCCTCAATAGATGATTTTGGAAGGAGTTAAAAAAAAAGAGAGAGAAGTAGATGGAGGTCTTCTTAAGGAAATGCAGACTCAATACCCAGCTTCTATGCTAATTAGCACTAAAAGAAGATTAATTTACTGTCTCTGTAATCAGCTTCTCTGACCTGATTATATTTTGGAGTCCTGAGCATCTCTGCTAATATTATTATTTATGCAGCATGTAAATTAAGACAACTCTTAGAAAACTGAGAGGTTTGAATTCCTGTTCTATAACACAGGGCTTCTTAATTAATTCAAAGTACCCTTTTGTAAATAATAACCTAAGAAGCACCAGTAGTTCTGTTGAGCAGTTCCTGTTTTGTGTCCTGTATTTACCCAAAGTGTGGTATTTGATCCTCCTGTCCATGGAAGATAGTCAGGACAAGCATTCTTATCCCTATCTCATAAATGAAAATATAACCCTTCCAAAAGAAAATTTATTTAAAGTTACCCAGCTTGTATGTGGAGGAGCCAACGGTACGAGAACCCGTCTCCTAAAACTCTCTCCTTTCTTTATATCACAATGTTTTCAAGGTGTATCCTGGATCAGCAGCAGGCTCATATGGGAAATTGTTAGAAATGCGGATTCTAGGCCCCAACCTCAAACTTACTGAATCAAAACTTGGGGTGGGGCTGGAGGAGGAGGGAAGGGAGAGCAAGCAATGTCTAACAAGCCCTCCAGGTGATTCTAATGCACACTGAAGCTTGAGAAGCATTGCTCTATATGATGTTTTTAAAAAGATTAACAGCAAAAAAAAAAAAAAGATTCAAACTATACATACAATTTATTTCGTGTAATACAAAATTGCTTAAACTGAAGTTAAAATCCTGCCTGAAATTTTTGGATATATTCATTATCAATTTATGATTTATTATTTTGTTAGATGGTCATATTGAAAACTGTGCAAAGATATAAAATTTTTGCCTTATGTAATACTATTAAGCATTTTGTCACAATTTTCCAATTACAGTTAAGCTTGAATGAAGTAATTGTGATAAATTCAAAATTGCACTTAAACTTAATCTGATCCCATAAACATTAATATCAACTTTAGTGCCTATGGCTTGAGCATCACACTTATAAGGGCAAAAGTTTGAGCATCACACTTACAAGGGCAAAAGAATATAGCAAAAATTATGCTACAGGGTTCATTTCAGGAAGAGATGTTTATTGGTTAAATAGTGAAACAAATGAGGAAGGATAATGCAATTTTCCATATGTATGCCAAATGAAATCTTTGCTGAAGAAATTCATCCAAAAACGAAACTTGGCAGTTTTCCCCTGAGAAGTCAGCTCAATTTTTTGAGGGTGATAGAGTCCCTGAATGATCCCTGACTTACTGCCTTCAAGCAACTGAGAGCTAATCAAAGGTCTATGAAAGGGTCTTAGAAAGATTCTACTTGCAGTGATAGAAGCAACATGTGCTATTAACATATAGAGCAGAATAAGCCATTGAAACTATGTAGGAAAAGAAAAGTTGCAAATAGTCTTCCAGTGGATTTCAATTATCAAATATTCTTAATTTAGGGGAAAATTGCTTAAAGGTGGTATGCTAATGATCCTAATGCACTCCAGCATTGATGCACAGCAGCATTTGTGGTCTAAGTTGAGAATTTTGAGTCTTCATTTTGAACCGTTACTACATTTTTTGAAGAAATTCAGTGCTACTAAATAAGGAAAAGAAATCAGTGTCAAACCTAGAACCAACTCACAATATTTTGGAGCTGATGATACAGGTTAAACATTATGGGCTTTTTACATTTATGCCTTTAAACACTTAGCAATGAAATGACCTCCTTCTTCTGCCTGCCTCTTCTTCCCTCTCAACCCCGCCTTAAATATAAGGAATTTCAACAAGCTGTTAATACTCCTTGATTAACTTTGGCAGATTCTACAGTCTCTAAATCATTTTCATGGTGGCACATTGCATTCTAGGACAGGTTATCAATTTTGTGTTCCAATGACAGTCTTGTCCTTTTCCACATACATCCTTTTCTCTCTTCCCAAGGAGAATTGATCCTAACAAAAAAATGGAAAAATATTTGAGGAAAGTGGCTAAAAGCTTTGAGTGCTGGCCAACACAAAACTCTGGGCTAAAACAAGTACCTGTGATTACCTATAGACTCAGCTACAATACAACATCTAGTATGAAGTTAGCCCTCAATTAAAATTGGAATAGGTGAAAAATAATAGTAGTTATGTCTTTTATTAATTATATACTTCTGTGTACCAGGCCCATTTCTAAGCAGTTGACCAACATTATTTTATTTAACCTTCACAACAACACTTCATAGACAGGTGGCATCATTTCCATTCTATAGCTGGAAACTGAAACTCAGAAAGAAGCTGTGCACTAATAACCAAAGCAAGGCCTATGGGAGAAACTTCAGACCCAGGTGTTCCTGACTTCAGAGTCTGTGCTCCTTTTATTAAACCACAATGAATAAAGGAATCCAGTGACAGTTGAGAGAACAGATGTCAAGAGCTCCCTTACTCATAGCAGGTTGATTTGGAGGAGGCTCCTCATTTATAAAATGTCTCCTGCACTGTCCTGGTTAAAGTTATGATGTTGTCAGCACTGGAGTAAACTCTTCCTATGGGTCAAAGCCATTTTTCTCTTAGATGCTACAGTGCAGACTGTTTACTTGAGATGGGACCCGAAGAACCCAGTTACATCTTCAATTGAGTGCAATAATCACTAAGCTTCCATAAACAAGAGGGGGTGAGGAAAGGCATGGAAGAGTCCTGAGGAGGATGGCTGGAAGTTTGGGCTGGGGAAAGCAGAGGCCATCATGAATGCAGGGGATCCCAGAAGAAGCGGAAGTGGTGGGGGAGGGTTACTTTACTAATTGGACATTTTGCTCTTATTCAGCAATACTAATAATATTTGCGAGACCAGACTCAAAACTTCCCCCAATACCTAACTTATACAGTACAATTTTCCTGGTAATCAACATGTTTTGAGCATAAAAGGGCAATAATGCATTGGCAGAGTTGTATAAGAGAACACAAAGGATTATATTTTACATTTTTTGTCTAGATATTTCATATTTTCTAAATAAAAATCAAATAAAGACTAATCTAGGCTAATTTTAATTAGGGTAACACTATACACATTTTGCTCATATCAGCAGAATAGAAGTTTGCAGAGAAGAAAAAAATGTGCATTCTAAACAAATTGTGGATTTGTTTCAAGTCACAAAATTATTAAATCTCCCTTTGGAATACTATGGTCCTCTAGAAAAAATAATCTTTTATGGTACTGAGACATAAGTCCAAGAAAAGAGAGTGCCTCAATTACTCCTTTAACAAATGTGTATTGAACTTTTCTTATACGATAGGCACTGAAAGAAATTTTAAAATGAATAAGACAATCCACTCTGACAGTCTATGTGAAGACATACCTACATGAACAATTGCAATATAATTTAACAGAGGTTGTACTAAAGCTTGTGCAAGGCCCTACTGGAACAAGAAGGGAGTTGCTTACTTAGCCTATCTTGGAAGAAATTTCACCAGAGAAAGGACATTTGAGCTGCTATCTATGTGCAAATTTCCAGAGACAAGACAATATGTGGCCTGTCAGGAGAATAGTGTGAAAGTCCATATGCACATAGAAAAAGAGTTTTTTATTTATTTAACATTGTCTAACTAACATTTACTCTTTGAAGCACTTTACATGCATTGGCTTACTTAATCTTCAAAATTTCCAAACCAAACTTTACAGATAAAAAACTAAGGTTTAGATAAGCTAAATAATATGTTCAGGGTCTCACTTGGGCAAAACTAACACACAAACCCAGATAGCCAGGCTCTAGCACATATGTTCTAACCACTACCCCGCACTGCCCATACCGCTAACACATGAGGATGGAAATGTAAGTTGTGAAAGACTTCATATATTCTGCAACAGAGTTTGAGCTTGATAGTGTGTGACCACCAAAGGTTTTAAGGAAGAAAAATAACACCATCATATCGTGGTTACAGAAATGTTACTCTGGTGTCAGCATAAAGAATGGATTGGAGACTAAGGAAACCGAAATCTAGAAGACCTGTTAATATTTTGTTTCAAAGGCACAGGAAAGATATGGTAAGGGTTTTAGTGGTGATGATGGATCTGCATAGGAAGAGACAGAATAAGAAGATATTTAGTAGTAGTATTAACAGAGTTTGGTGACCCTGGGAACACTAGGTGGAGGGTGAGGTGAAGATCAGAGTCCAGTTTGACACAATTTCTAGCCTGAGTAACTGGAGAGATGGTGAGTCCCTTGGTTACACATTAACCGAAGTGGAAATGTGAGAGAAGAGAAAATTGGTTAAGGCGGTTAGTAAGTTCACATTGGAGTATGTTGAGTTTGAGGTAATCCTGGGAATACAGTACTTTAAGGAGAGACGATGCCCAGAGATATGAATGTGCTTGTCATTGTCTTGGATTTAGCTGAAGTCATGGAGGCATGTGAACTTAGTGGTGATGATATATTTCAAGTAAAGGTGGAAGAAGCGATCACTTAGAAGGTAACCCTTGGTGATTATTTTAATAGCTAAACAATCACTATATTATTTTCAAGTAAGCAACAAAGAAATCTAATATGCACATTCTCAGCCAAAGTCAGTAATTCCAAGATAGAAACTTTTTTTAATGTTCTTTTTGTTGTTGTTGTCAGCTATTTAATTAGGTTCTTCTTAAAGACATTTAGAACACCAATTTGTGAGAATAAATGCCATTCGTCAGGGCAAACACAGATTACAGGTAGCACTGGAGCTGAGGAATAGTTTTGATTTTTGGTAAAATTTGTGAGTCCACAGCTTTCTGATCAATCTTGTGCTGCTCTGTAATCCCATACTTCTCTTTTTCTGTGTCAAAGATCTCATGTTCCTAGAGTCTGGGCTTCCTCAGCTTCTTCTTGAAGTAACCATCAGTAAGATGTTTTGGGATTGCATATACAGAGGTTTGTCACAGACTTCAGGGAAAACCCAAAAGCATTACCAAAAAAAAAAAAAAAGAAACACTTCCATGTTGAATGTGCTTAGGCATCTTCTACCTTTCTTTTTCAATGAGAGCAAGTTCAGATCATTTAACAAATGGTATTGGTATGTATTTTTATGGTATTGGTATGTATTTTTCAACGAAGTGAAAATTGCACCAATTAAGCAAGCACTGACACTTAACAATTCTCAGCTTGAGACTTGTCTCCACTAATTAAAAGAGAGATGAATATTTGTATTACTGATAAATCACTATCATTAAAAGTCATATTTTCAAACACAAAATGCTAGGTTTTATTAGAAATACTTTTTCAACAATATAAACATGAATATGTGTATGAGAAAAGTATACATACTTTAATACTCTGACAAGATAAGCAAAACTTACA
This sequence comes from Rhinopithecus bieti, assembly GCF_001698545.2. Taxonomy (NCBI): domain Eukaryota; kingdom Metazoa; phylum Chordata; class Mammalia; order Primates; family Cercopithecidae; genus Rhinopithecus; species Rhinopithecus bieti. The sequence goes on from NW_016809607.1 coordinate 1,164,472, forward strand.
CTTAGTATCCAAGTCTCTTCTTCCTGTAGTTTGCATGAGTCCAGAAACAACCAGAGCAGGAATCATCTATGAGTCTCAGAGCCAACAGTGGCTAATTTGACCCCAATGCATGGCAGTGGTTTAAAAGGCAGAACCATGGAAATGAGTGACAGCTCCCTTGGTTATCTTAATTCTTTCTTTGGCTATTTGTCATTCTGCTAGTTAGATTTCATTGAATATCAAAACAATTGGCAATAGTACTACAAGAGAGATTATTTTGCACTTAAAATTTTAAATATTAAAATATTTTAAAACAAAATTTTAAAATTTTAAATATTTGACATAGAGCACAGGTACAGCCATATTGGCAATGCCATCAACTCAAAGGGTCAGTATTTTTTGCAGCTATAGCAGGTTGTAATCACTCAGGCAATGTGATCTGATTTATGTATTTAAAAGACCATGGGCTTCTGTGTGGAGAATGGAGTGGAGGCAAGTCAGAGAATCCAGTAGGAGGCTTCTCTTGTACTGGTACAGAAAAAATGATGACCCGAATTGAGAGTGGGAGGCGGAAATGAAAAAAGATGGACAAATTGGTGTGTTTATTTGTTAGTTTGTTGGTTTGTTTGTTTTTGAGATGAAGTCTCGCTCTGTCACCTAAGCTGGAGTGCTATGGCGCTATCTCAGCTCACTGCAGCCTCCACCTCCTGGGTTCAAGTGATTCTCCTGCCTCAGCCTCCAGAGTAGCTGGGATTACAGGCATGCACCACCACACCAGGCTAATTTTTGTATTTTTAGTAGAGATGGAGTTTTGACATATTAGCTAGGCTAATCTTGAACTCCTGACCTCATGTCATCTGCCCGCCTTGGCTCACCCTCCAAAGTGCTGGTATTACAGGTGTGAGCCACCACACCCAGCCCAGATTGGTGGTATTTTTTACAGTCTACTGTGCATATGTGTTCATTGACTGGATGTGAGAAAGCAGAGCATTGAATAGGGAATAACTGGATAAATGGGATGCTGCTTTCTGAGACAGGAAAGAGTTATATAAGCAGGTATGGGGAAAAGAGTTCTTTTTTGCCCATATTAAGTTTGAGATGCTTACTAGACATTCAGGTGGATGTCAATTCTCTCCTGTATTAGGTATTGATGATAATGTGTAATTAGGAGAATTGTTGTGCAGCATAGAAATAATGTATTTAATTCACTTAGCAGACTGGCTATGTTACAACAGATGCTTAAAAGTGGTAACTATGTTTGTCATCACTGGAAGTGCACAGAAAGTGGAAAATGTTATTGCGACTGGTAGTTGAGAAAAGTCAGCATTATTGGTTTCGATTTTTGGAATCACCTGCATAGCAGAAGTTCAAGTCAATAAACTTTTTGAGTACCTATTATACCCCAGGTATTGTGCTAAGTATTAGGAATAAATATAAGAATGACAAAGATGGAATCTTTCCGTTCACAAAACTTGGGGCAAATTACAGAAGAGAATGGAATGCTCAAAGGGCAGACATTAGAGAAGAGAAAGAAAAGACTGCAACTTGGTGGATACTTTGTCAAACATGCAAGAAGAAAGAGTAGCCAACAGAGCAACCGAAGACAAACAAGAAAAGAGACAACCAGTATCACAAACTTAGACAAGCTTGGAGATGTTGCCACCAGAGGAGGGGTGTGTTTTAACAATGGAGAGTTGATCAACAGAGTTACCTAGAAAGAAAGTGAAAGATGAGTCAAAGTTAAGAAAATGTCAGAAGATTATAGGCAACTTCCACCATTTGTATGTACAGTGAAGAGATCAGAAACTAGATTGCCTGGGACAAGTGACAAAGCAGTTAGTAAGTAGTGTCCTCTGGGGTAAAGAATGTATCATAGCAAAAGTTTGGCAGGGTAAGGACAGAGAGAAATAAGTACAACTTTCATATAGCAAGACCTAATACTTAAGACTCAAGGATATCAAGGACAGAGATGAAAGATCTTTGTCCTAACTCCCTACAAGAGAGAATCTAAAAACTGAGCAAAGATCACTTTGTTTACACAGGCGATATAATTTGTTTATCTATACATACGTATACACAATCAAGGACCATTTTTTATCAATTTTCTTCACCTTATAAGGAAATTGGGCTGGTGTAGCATAAATTCATGATTATAATTTCAAATAGAATATTATATGTTGTGTTCCCATACTTGAGCTTCTCTTTCCTAGTACTATATTGCAGTAATATTTTATTGTAAATGTAAGGTAGCCACAGAATGCCAGTTCTTTATTCCTGGTTTCAATATTAACCAATGCCTGTCTCTGGACAAATAACAGAGCCTTTACAAGTTTCTACTTTCTTACTTATAAAAGATGGTTGGAAATCTCCTTCATATTTAAAAAAGAAGTGAGGGTGTAACTGTCTCAGCATCATGTTGCCTTATGTAGAAAAAGAACTATTCCAAGCATTTAAAAATTAAGGAAAGCCCTAAATTGAAAATCAGTAAGCCTGATAATGTCACGTTTTAGATACTGGCATAAAGGTGGACTCAATCAGGTTGGTAGCCAGATTCACTGCTGAGTGAGGTCACTGTCAGAATAGACAGAAAAAACGACACAAGTCAATGTGCAGGAGAGTACACAGCCATGTTCTCCAAATCACCGAAAGGAAAAATCCAGGTTGATGTTTACACTATTAATTGAGTTATTAGTTTATACAATGAATTGGGTCACAGACTTGATCTAACATGCACAACTGGTTCATAAAGATATATAAAGATATGCTCATTTTCAGCTAAAGATAAGCAGATTACTATTACTTTTAATGATCGTATTAAATGTTTTAACAAATAATATTAGCCAATTGGGTAATACCAGGCACTATTCTAAACAATTTGATGCTCACAACCATATGAGGTAAGTCCTTTTATAACCCCCATCTCTTTTTGTTGTTGTTTGTTTGTTTGTTTGTTTCTGAGACAGAGTCTCACTCTGTTGCCCAGGCTAGAGTGCAGTGGTACAATTTCACTGCAACCTCCCCCTCCTGGGTTCAAGCAATTATCATGCCTCAGCCTCCCAAGTAGCTGGGACTACAGGTGCACATCACCACACCTGGCTAATTTTTTGTATTTTTAGTAGAGACAGGGTTTCACCATGTTGGCCAGATTAGTCTCCAACTCCTCACCTAAGGTGATCCACCTGCCTCGGCCTCCCAAAGTGCTGGGATTATGGGCATGAGCCACCATGCCCAGCCCACTCTCATCTTATAGATAAGAAATCTAGACATAGAAAAGGTTAAGTAATTTGCTCAAGTTTATCCAGAAAGTAGTTGGTAGCCCTAGAATTTGAACCCAGGCAATTTGGCTCATGATATTTTACCTTAACCATCACTCTGTACTCTCTGCAATAAATATTTATCTGCCCCTCACTATATTATTAGCATTGTACTGTGTACCGGGGCACAATAGTGAACAAGGTAGATTGAGTCCCTGCCTCCATGGACTTTGTAAAATAGTGGAAGATATAGACAAATAAGCAGTTGAAACACAGTATGCTAAGTGCTATAATGGAGGAGAGATAGCGTGCCCTGGGAGCACTTAGTAAAAGCACAAGTCAGATATTTTTGGTGAGAGAGGATACATCAGGAAAGAATCCCTTGATGCAATAAACAATGGAAAGATGAGTAAGTGGTCACCAGGAAAAAGGAAGTTGGAGGTGAAAGGATGAAGAGGAGGAGTGAAAGGGAAGAACGTCCAAGGAAAAGAAAGAGCATGGAGCCTGAACTGAGAAAGCTATTTGTACTTACAGATTTGGAGAAAAAAAGAGAAAAGTTGGGAGGTGAAATTGGAGATATGGGCAGAAACCATATCCCATAGGGATTTATACCATGTATAAAAGTTTGGTTTCTGTCCTAAATCCAAAAACAATGCCACTAAATGATGTTAGAAGATAAAATGAAATGATGTTCAAAGACTATTATGGCTGCTGTATGCAGCCTGGATAGCAAGAGGACAAGAATAAAGGCAGCAGGACCAGTTAGCAAGTGAGTGCCATTAGGGAGGTAATAAATAAATAAAGGGTAATAATAGTGGCCTGATGTAAGGGAGTGGCAATGTGGGAAAATAAGAAGGACAAATGTAGGAGGTATTTAGGTAGGAAGCACAGAATCTAGGGACAGTGGTAAGCAGGGGAAGTGGAAAAAGAGCTGTCAGGATTGATTACCAAATTTCTGGTTTGACAAATGTTGGGTGTTTTTTTTTTGTTTTTTTTTTGTTTGTTTGTTTGTTTGTTTGTTTTCTGTCTGGGCACAGCTCTGGTGTAGGAGTGGAGGATCCAAATAGTTGAATTTAAGCAGGGATGGGATTCTGCAGGTGTGTGAGACCCTGAAGCATGTTGGGGGAAGTTGCTGGAAGTAGAACAATTAAAAGAGTAGAGTGTGAAACCTAATTAGCGAAGAAAAGAGAGAGAGACGTTAGAAGGTAAGGGATTCAAGGAATTGGAGGTCCTTATTAGGCTGCAGAAGAGATGACAGTGAGTGAGAAAATTAAAAAATATGGATTGTGGTCAGCAAATTGAGATATTGAAACAGCAGAGTTGGAGCAGTTCAATAGTACATAATATATAAAGTGATACCAAAGGGATGACATGACCTATGATAACACCAGGGGACTAAATAGTGAATAGTAACTAATGTAGAATGGAGAAAAACATTAAAAACAGAAAGAGTATCATGATAAAATCAACGGGATGTTGAATCAGAGAAGAGGTACACAGTCGAATAAGGAAGAGTATTGGAAACAAAAGATGTATATGTCTGCCCTTCTCTCCCTTCCTTTGCCCTCCTTTTCCCTCCGGTGGAGGAGGTTTGGTGACCTGATTGCTCTCAGCAATAGTACAAAAAACTATTTTTACCTGGTATCCAGGCACTGAGAATAAAGAAGACCAAAACCCAGTGTTCAGAGCCTATTCTTGTGAAACCTGAAAAACCCTCATCCATGCTACCACATAAGACCGCAGGCCTGTGAAATGCTGTGGTTTCTGCATAACACGCATGCAGAAAAGTGGAGGGGCATAATGTTTTCTCCCACACAAAGGTCTTTATCCAATCATTCATTCAAAAAATTTTTATTGAGTGTCAATTATGTGCCAACCATACAGTATGGAACAGGATAAATGTCATGGCATCTAGGAAGAAGCTCAGACCTTGTCTCCAAGGATTTTTAAAACCACCATTCCAGCCCACAGGGTAAAAAATCGTATCTGTGTTAGTGGGAGAAAAGACATCAAACTGGCAATGCAACTGGGGAATCAATAAATAAATCTAATCTGTGAGGATTTTTTGTTTAGAAATAAGCAAATTACCCACTTCTCACTATTTTTTTTACACTAATACCTTGAAAAAATGTAAATTGGACGGTGTAAACATGCAAAATTGTTGGCATGTAGGAGAGAATTTTTCTACTTTTCTGAAGATTCAAGACTCATTTTGAATCCTAAAACAAAATACATTAAGCACAGGAGAAGAATCATAATACTGTATATGTAACACAAATAAGTCATAATTTTAGGTAAATAACATCATATATACAATATAAAAACCTAATAATTTAGATATGAGACCATATTTATTTTAACTCCTTCCCCAATAACAGGTAGAAGATGTCTAACCCACAACAGTCATAGAAATAGCAAGTCCTTTTTTTTTTTCGTTTTCCAAAAAAAAATTCACCCTGAAAATTGTTTACTAGTAGAATGATTCAAATTTCTCTTCTCCATTGATAGTGGATTTTATTTTAGTAAATTTATAAACATAGAGCTTATGAAAATGTTCAGTCTCAGCAAAGTCTACAGAACATCAAAATAATTTTAATGCCAAATAGATCACACAAGAAAGTAAAATGGTTTTTAGTTATAGCAGCATAGCTATAGCACTCATCTTAAAGCTATAGAAAAAGATGTAATGTGTTCTCTATCTGCCTGCTTATCATATTATTTACCAAAACCCAGCTTGAACATATTATTTTACATCAGGCTAACATCATTTTAGCAGATGAAGACTTGGCCTACATGTTACTGAATAAAGTATGTGGCATCTGTGGTCTTCATAGAAATAATACTGAGGAAGAATCTCATATATGTGTGTATGTATTTATGATTTACACATATACAGACATATCACACACCCCGAATAGAATACAGATTTCCTTCAATGACAGCAACAACCCAATGACCCGCCCACTAGCATGGCTAAAATATTAAACCACTAGATAGCTTTATGTGAACTTGAGCTTGATTGTTTCTTAGTTCTGCTTCAGAACCTCATGATCATGTGCATGCAATTTCTACAGAAGCGGAAACGTAGATGCTGTGGGTCAGTGAGCATTCCTTTCCAGGATGCTTCTGAGATGAAGCCCCACGATTAACACAGGGCCCTTAATGATGGGCGGGGGACTAAGCATTCCAAGATTGGCCTGGATTCCTGCCAGAAGGGAGAGAAAGGGGTCTTTGTATGTGGACATCTGAAGGGCGGGCATAAACATGTTAGTTGATACTTAACACCCAAAACCAGTGCCAAAACCGTTAGCTCCCCTCAATAGCCTACTCTGGTTTCAACTGTCTGTGACAATGGAGCAGCCACCTCAACATACAAAACTTGCTCTTTAAACATCCTCGGAGGAATTCCCAAAATAGCAGCTGTTAGAAGCAAACAGACTCTAATTCATTGATATATGCAGACCTTTTAATGTTTTTCTGGTGACGTTTCCATTTTTTTTTTTTTTTTTTTTTTTTTGTGCCTACGCCATCTATGCATTTTTAATAATTACCTTGTAGATTACGTATGCAAACCCTCCAGGCACTTGAAGAAGGAGCCCCGGGATTCATCATCAGATGAAATTGTTAGTTTTTACAGCAAGAGGCCCAGCTAATTTATGCGGGGAAATTTTCAGACGTTTTACCTCTGGTCTCCCTTCCCTGCTGTCCTCGCGCCTTTCTTCCTCAGTACATTAAGAGATTCCGATGTGCCTGCAGCAACATCCGCCAGTGGTGGCTGACTGTAGAGATGCCAGCCAGATTTCCCCGCAGAGGAGCCTGGCCGTGTGGTCCGCCTCAGCAGAGCACGCTCCCTCGGAATCGCCTCTGGGATCCCGCTTCCACCACAGCTGAATCTAATCTCACACCTTCAATAACTTTTGTGGGCTCAGTTTAGTTCCTGGCAGACAGTTATCTGTGTTATATAAATTCCACACGAAAAGTAAGCAACCTCCTATCTCTAGAGAACCATTGGCCAGGCAACTTGCTGCTGCAGAGGCAGCTCCAGAAACTTCGGCTTATAAGTGGCCATGTGCAGCCAGATAAGAGAATAAAATGGTGTATTTGCGGTGCAAAGGGCTTTGATTCCCCTCTCCCCAGGTTTATTCATGCAAAATATTAATAGTAACTCTACATTAAGAGGCCGTTGGGAGATATATATATGTGTGTGTGTGTCTGTGTGTGTGTGTCTGTGTGTATCCCATATATATATATATATGACAATCCGATAGATGACAGATGGTTAGTACATTTTTTAATGAACCAGGATGTAACTCTGAAATGTCAGTTTTCAACAAGCAGCTTGAATGTAGCTACTATAGGACATTAACATAAATATGGATGCTTATTTAGGAAGGCAAAATCCTTGCAAGCCTCAGCAGCTCTAAATAGATAATTATTCCTAATAAGGAAATCATTTAATGGGTACAACTATAAAGCACTATTAAAAGTGAAACTATTTAATATATCTATAAAATGAAGTCTCTCCAAGAATACATATAATAGTGTTTAAATTTCAATATGATAGTACATAACCTGTATATTACTAAGATGTAAAACTTTATTGCCCTTAATTACCTTTAATAATTTTTTAATCATCGAACACCATAATTGTTTTACAGAGTGGTATTATTTGGGAGGAATTTTGTTTAATAAACTCCTTTCTTTATTTGTAGTAGAATAATAGTGATACAGTGAGGAATGAAAAACTTTTGGTATAACTTAGAATTCTGATAAAGGTGAAAGCAGACATTACAAACTTAACAAGTCTTTTGTGTGACCTAATTGCATTAGAATATATTAGCAAGGTTGCATAGTGTAGGTTTTATGTTCCATTAGAAAGGTCATCGCCGATTTGGGTTGAATCATTAAAGATAGGAGACCACATTAGCAGAATGCTCTTCCAGGGGCTGAAGGATGAATAACTTTGCTTCATTAGAATTATCTCATTGTAACGCAATATTCTAATTTTACAGTAGGAAGAGACAATAGGAGAGCTCTGAAGACCCAGATTCTATATTCCTCTTATTATAAACCTATGGGTAATTGCACCATGCCACTGTTTCTCTAAAATGTAAACCTAATACCGTAAAAGAAGCCAACCTATTTGTTTTTCTGATTATAATGTAAGATACCAGCTCCATGACATGCTAAATCATAGACCTTATCTTCCAAACTGTCCTGTGCTTTTTAGCATTTGAATTGCTGTTTTAAAAGGTCTTATGCTATTTTAAAACACCACAATTTTAAATTCCAGAGTTATTAAATCAAATACATTACAAAATGTCTATGTATAAATCTTAAATGTTTTATGGATTTTACAAAACATAAGCCTCAATAAACTTCGACTGGTGTTACTTATAATTATCCCAGAAGGAAATTTTAGTTGCTATATTTCTATCTCTAATGGCAAAGGGACATAAATGTACCTGGTGATTCATCCTGGTAAGAATTTTGTTAGTATCCTTAATATCTACAAAAGAATAACAAACTATCCTGTCATTTAATCTTCAGATTACATGGGCAGACAGACCCTTGTGTTTGACTCTTTTCTGTTACAAAGAACAAAACTATGCAGATTATCTTATATAATGAGCTTCACTGTAAGGTTGCCAAGAGAGTAAGGAAGCATGAAAATCTTGTAAAGAAGCTGAATATCACTTATGATGCCACTGCGATGTCAAAAGCTCCACAGCAGCTCCAGGGGTCTGCCATTCGTGTGCCTCAGTTTCCCTCTCCTCTGTTTCATCGCTTCTGCTTGTCTGCTTTCAGGGCATCTCCTCACTTCAGAGCCACACTTTTGGTCTCCACCTCTTTTTGCATATTTTCAAGTCAACCACCCTAACAGCAAAGATAGTCATTGCAGTAATTAATCCTTATCTAGGTTAGAACAACCATAAAGGATGGCGTTCTTCTCAGCCCATCTCAAATGCTGACCTAGAATGTGGCCTTTAACTCAGTTACTGACCCCAGCCCCAACTCTGGCTGTGGCCTTAGTAGTAAGGTCACATGACAAAGCAGTAAATGTTTATACAAGGAACTACTTGCTTATAAAGGGACTATGGATATGAGGTGAGCACCCAAAACATGATGAGCACTCATAACCTCAATATACAACACAGAATACCTCACCAGAGAACACAGCCTCAAACTGCCTACCATCCACAGGAGAATTGAAAGGACTTGCTAGCTGTCCAATTCCTCTAGAGCAACAGTCCTAAACCTTTTTGGCAAGGAGGGGGCAAAGGGAAGAGGGGGACCTAGGGGATGTTTTGGGGATGAAATTCTTCCCCTTAGATCATCAAGGCATTAGTTAGATTCTCAGAGAGAGTGAGCACCTAGATCCCTCCATATGCAGTTCACAATAGGGTTCCCGCTCCTGTGAGAATCTAATGCCACCACTGATCTGACAGGAGATAATGCCCACTTGCCCACTGCTCACCTCCTGCTGTGTGGCCAGGCTCCTAACAGGCCATGAACTGGTACTGATTTGCAACTGGGGAGTTGGGGACCCCTGCTCTAGAGGGAGCAAGGTGCATATCAAAAACTCTCATTAGTGCCATATTGTCTTGATTCTTTATGGAATTGCTTATACTAGGCTACTTTTTTTGTAGTCTGCGCTTAGCTTGCATATTAATTGAGAGGGAAAAAAGCCTTCTTTTTGGAAATATTTTATTTCATTGGCTGTAAGAATATTATTGAGAGCACCATTCAGGCCCTTCTTATATGCAGTTCTATGAAAGAAATTTCTTTTAGGGCTATGTGCTAAGAATAGTTTTATGTGCCCCAGAGAAAGTGTTTGTTTGATCATCTTGATCAATCTCCCAATTCTCCCTTTTCACTTAAACCACTAGGAAGCTTAAACCTTAATATAGAGCACAACTGTTACAACTGTGCCCTATCTTGTTTCTGATCTTGACTCTTCTTCTAATTCCTATTTTCCTCAAGCCTATTTTTAATATTTTGTATTTTACCATTCTTCTTGTAAATCGAATCCCTTGAGAAAATAGAGTATAATAAATAATATTTTGAAAGACACAAATGGCAAATAGCCTGAGACACAAGAAAAAAAATGATGTTTTATCCTATCATACTAAATTTCTGAGACAGTCGCAAAGATCCCCTGATATATGTCTGTTCCATTAAACTAAGAATTTAGTTCAAAACCACTGCAGAGGAAGACCTGATCATAAAGAACCATTGTAAATATCAGAAGCAATTTTATATGTGAAAAATGTCACAAGTATTCGAACTCTATATACTTTGAAATATCAATTTAAATTATCATAATTAGTACCTAATCCTGTAAAACGTATAGTCAACACCATTTCTAGTGGCAATCTTGCTAAGGAAAATATGCAGAAATAAAAAACCAAATTAAAACTGACCACATAGTGTTGATATAAATAGGAAGATATACATTGCCCATCTTTTGCTAATAAAAGGGAAGAGGGAATAATAAGCATGATTAGGAGCCTTTCTTGTTAAAAACAAATTTAAAAAAAAGTCTATTTCTACTGTTGTTTCTATAGATCAGTAAGCTATATTGAATAAATAATTTGTATTTTTAGTGGAAGGATATGCTATAAGAATAAACGTTTATTACGGTCTCTGCTTCTCCAGTGTCCTGAATAAGGGTTTGTCTGCGACTACCTAATGTTTTCCTTCATTTTATTTTTTTATTTTATTATTATTATTATTATTTTGAGACGGAGTCTTGCTCTGTCGCCCAGGCTGGAGTGCAGTGGCGTGATCTCGGCTCACTGCAAGCTC
>NW_016809607.1:1175897-1178432 GCF_001698545.2 Rhinopithecus bieti
TGGGCTTATTATTATTATTATTATTATTATTATTATTATTATTTTGAGATGGAGTCTCACTGTGTCACCCAGGCTGGAGTGCAAGTGGCGCGATCTTGGCTCACTGCAACCTCCACCTCCCAGGTTCAAGCAATTCTCTTGCCTCAGCCTCAGAGTAGCTGGGATTACAAGTACCCACCACCATGCCTGGTTGAATTTTTTTATATTTTTAGTAGAGACAGGGTTTCACCAACTTGGCCAGGCTGCTCTTGAACTCCTGACCTCAGGTGATCTGCCGGCCTTGGCCTCCCAAAGTTAATGTTCTATTTAACCCTAAACCACCATTGATCTCCACAAAGAGGTCCCAGTCAAATGCGCCCAGAATTATACCAGCTGCAGGTCTAACAACAAAAACTTTCTCAGATTGCCCTAAACAGTCATTTTGTGTTACTTTTCAATATGGTCCTTTTATATCTTGCACACACAGACATACTTCCTGGTACTCTTCTTCCAGACAAACTAAGATAATTTGCTACATCCGTAGATCCAGGTGACATGCTGCCTCACAAAATCAAACAAGAATAATAAAAGTAAAAAGAGATTTTCACTCAAGGCAGAAGAATTTTTAAAGTGATAAAACAGACTCCCAAGTTTTATATCTCTCTCTAGTGAAGATGAAAATCATGTTAAACACCAAATACACTTGTCTAATTACATCAGGAAATACTGTTCTGTATTTGCTAATGAAATGTGATGCTACTGTATTCACTGAGAGCCAAAACAAAGTGAAGATATAACATTCTAATTACAAAAAGGCACTTGGTAAAATGGTTGTATGCTTTGAACTATAATAAAAATTAATAAAATTATGTAAATACAAACAGTTACTGAAAATGTGGCACTCTGATTTTAGAAAAGCCACAGAACATAATGACTTAAGAAACTCCAAACCATTTATAACCTCATTCAGTTCACAGAGAAGACTAATGAGAAAATGTTTGTCTAAAAGGCTAATATTTGTTTTAATATATTTACTTCATTGCTTTAAGTATGAAAGCCACCCCATATTCTTTCGGCAGTAAGGGTAAAATCCTAAATAAATGAATATGTAAGCACAAATTTCCCATCCCCAAGCATTTTGCAATCTTCCAGCTAAGTTGCCACTGATGCATTCATAAAAGTCTTAATGGCCTTACTATGTGGAATCCTGTTATAATGCAGGAGCCAGAGGACACACAGAAACCCCATACTTTATGCTTTCCAAGTTAGAGGAAAAGAGATGCACCACACATCACTGTGTACACAGAGAACATGATTTGACCTCCCTGATCAAATCCATGCTATAACCAGGTGCCTTGTAATAGGTTATTATCATAGCTGGTACTTACTGATTCTCCACAGTAGGCTTTGTTCTGTACTAATTTTTCATCCTGAAATCTCTTTATGGCATTCATGTTGACTCAAGAAATACAGTATCTTTAAAATTAACCTTAGGAATATATGTTCTATTAAATTTTCTTATAATTTAAACATGAAACTCATTATTAAAATTCATATAGCCTTTCTCTACATATTAATTTTTTTAAATTAATGTTTTCATTGACTATGACCGAGATCAGTGAAGTGATAAGCTTTCTAACTTTCATCACTTAACAGTATCTGTTCAAGAAGTGAATATGCCTCTAAACCAAATAAGCAATTTTAAAACTCTTCAAATGTTGTGTCTTTGAACTGTCTGAATAAATGCCATATTCTTTACTCACAGTCTTCAAAGATAAATGTACTTATTCTCAATACACTTACTCAAGGAGTTATAAAGGGACCAGACATAATTTAAAAGGTAGCTACTTGCTTTAGTATGCAGGGAAAAAAAAATACTACTTCAAGTCTGAAAATATATAATGGAGAATATATCTTCCATTTGATACTGATTACTTTTTGTAATCTACTGGGAGTTAATATATGAGCACATATCTTCTGTACTTCTATAGAAGAAGTCTCCTCAAATATAAGTATAAGAATTATACCATCTGCAAAGGATGTGAATTTACTCTGGTAAAATTGCTACAAATATACAATGAAATTTATCTGTATAATTTTGGGAATGAAAATTGGAAAGATATTATTTTCAGTCGCTCTTAGGATGTGATTATGTAACAATGAAGGACCTACTTAATCCATAAAAATATAACATTTATTTTGCTTTTAACATGGGTCTTTAAAAAGAACACTTCAAATATCTAATATACTGTAACAAAATGAGAGTAGTATTTAAAACAGCCAGATTAAACATCTAAATAATAAATATTGCATGGCACTGCACATCTGTTCTTTGTAGTGTTTTCTAGTAATGCAGCATAGTGCAGCATTTCAGCAAACCAATTCAAACATGAGGATTGCTACAGAGCAAAAGCTCTTGTCACTGTTTGTGATTGTCTAATGGTATATAGTCCAATCATAAAGGGCAGCTGACAGGCTGGTATAAGAAATGAATTTTCTTCTTCCTCCTGACACATCAGGGTAAAGCCCCCTGCTGTAATGCAGAAAATCTTTTAT
>NW_016809607.1:1180350-1220185 GCF_001698545.2 Rhinopithecus bieti
TTTTTTTTTTTTTTTTGTGCATTTTTTAAAATACCCATACAAAATTGCACAAAGAGAAAACCAGGTCTGGGCTTATACCTTATCTCCCCTCTTTAGTCATTCTGTGACCTCATGCAAATTATCTTTTTTCTCAATACCTTCATTTCCCCATCTTTGAAATGGGGATGATAATAATAAAATATGGTTTCTTTTCTAGAATAAAATGAGAATTGATTAATATTTTAGTGTCGAGGGAGCAATGTTACCTTCTCAAACACTTAAAGAAATAACTATCGTACTAAAAGCCCTAATGTAAATTGAACATGCTGCATAATGTAACATTTTAAATTTTAAATATTTTAGATATGTTGCCTAAAGTGTAAATATTTTCATTCTCTTTGTCACAGACAGCTCAAAAAGCAAGCCTAGTGGATAAGTCCATGGAAGAACATAGTGCCTGTAAGTGAAAACTAAATATTTATCATCTGTAAACTATGTGTTAAGAACGCTAGTAAATACTTTACATTTATTTTCTCATTTAATCCTCACAACTTCTCTATGAAGTAAGCACTACTACTAATTTCATTTTATAAATGAGAAAACTGAAGCTTAGAGAGTTTTTAAAAATTGTCTCCTAGTTAAAATAGCCATGGCGGGAGAATGTTTTGAACTTTTTAAGTATTCCAGTAGTCAAGCTAGAGTCACCCCAGCCTGTACTGTCAACTATTATGCTATGTGATATTTATTTACTTGATGAGATAGACAATATTTATGGGAAAGACGAGAAGGTGAAAAAAAAATGAGGAGAATTTTGAGCTGGAGAAGACATAAGAGATTGGTGCTCACCCAGGACAGACAACTCCGTTCTCTCAATAAAGCACAATTGGAGAGTGACTCCAAGAGAAGAGAGACATTTAGGTGAGCTGAGGGGCAGGTGGGGAGGGTTTGTCAGAGCAGGCAGCAGGCTTCATGGGCCTCAACTAAATTGGTCTGAGACTCATGGAGAAACGAGGAAAAGGATTGGGCAGGTGGGGTTCCCCTGGGAGAGTCAAGTATGATTATGCCAATAATAGAGGCGAGGCAGAGGTTGGGAGGCAGGCTGGAGGCATGCTAGTCACCTGGGAAAGGAACCTCTGAAGGAAAGAGGTACTAATGAATGTGATTTATGTGAGTTCATGTTCATAAGGCTGTATAAATGCAAGTTGTTATTGCTTGAGGAGTCTTAAATTCACCAGAAGGAAAATGTTACATAAGAGAGACATAGGAATAAGATACTCTGTGCAAATTAACTGAGGCTGCTATTCTGTGGCTAAGAACATCCTAACTCTGGCTGAGTATCCCATTACCTAGTCTCAGATGGTCTGGGAATAGATTAGTGGTACTTTCAAGAGGTGGGGAAAAAAATCTCCAAAACACACCCTGACAGAGACAGAGGTGATGCTGGAGTTTCTAAGAAACAAGAAAGAACCTCCTCCTCTGGGGAAGGAGTGGCCTATCAATAGAAGTGCTTGAAGGGAGTCTAGGAGTGAAGGGGACACCCCAGGAGTGCTCCCTGGATGGAGGGAGCATCCACAGAAGATGCTTATAGCACAGACTTAAATGTGAGTTTGAGGACCTCTAACTTGACTAAAATGTCAGCTTTTAGCCTCATATCCCAGGGTTGCTTAAATTGAGGTCTGTGGGAATACTCTGAAAAATCTGAGTTTTTAAGTTCAAGAAATGCTGTCAAGTGCACACTACTTGGGTGATGGGAATCCCAGAAATCACCACTAAAGGACTTATCCATGTGACCAAAATCTACCTGCACCCCCAAAAATGATTGATATTAAAAAAAGAACTACTGTCAAACACCAAAATCCTTCTGAGATTACCTAATTTTTTTTAAAAAAAGTATGCATCTGGGGGCCCTTTTATGAAAAGCTATGAACAAAATTATATACCAAAGTGAGTATGCAAGAAGTTTTGAAGGTTAAGCACAGCCTTTGCTCAGGTGGGGGCAGAAAGCAGAGCAGGCAGTGAGTGCCAGGCCTTCCACTCCACCTCATTATTCGAAAAGATACTTGCACGGGCACATGCATGGTTTATAGAAGGCAAATTCACAAAGGCAAAATCATTGGAACCAACCAAATGCCCCATCAATCAACAATAGAAAAGAAACTGTGGCCGCGGTGGGCTCAAGGCCTGTAATCCCAGGCACTTTGGGATGGCCTGAAGACGGGCGGGATCAACAAGGTCAGAGATCGAGACCATCCTGCCTAACACGTGAAAACCCGTATCTACTAAAAATAGAAAAAAACTAGGGCTGGGCGAGGTTGTGGGGCCTGTAGTCCCAGCTACTCGGGGAGGCTGGAGGGCAGGCGAGGAATGTCACGTGAACCCAGGTGGGGGGAGCTTGCAGTTGAGCTTGAGATTCTGGCACTGCATCCAAGCCTGGGCGACAGAGCGAGACTCGCTCAAAAAACAAAAAAAAAAAAAAAAAGAAACTGTGGTGTGTGTGTGTGTGTGTGTGTGTTATATATACATATATATATATGTACACACACATACACACACAAAATAGAATACTACTCAACCATAAAAAGGAATGAATTGACAGCATTTGCAGTAACCTGAATGAGATTTGAGACTTATTCTAAGTGAAGGAAATCAGGAATGGAAAACCAAACATCATATGTTCTCACTGATATGTGAGAGCTAAGCTGTGAGGACACAAAGGCATCAGAATGATACAATAGACTTTGGGGACTTGAGGGGAAGAGTGGGGGGGGTGAGGAATAAAAGACACAAATATGGTGCAGTGTATACTGCTCACGTGATGGGTGCACCAGGATCTCATAAATCTCTACTAAAGACTTATGTAACCAAATACCACCTTTATCCCAACAACTTATGGAAAAATTAAATTTAAAAAATATAAATAAATAAATAGATTAGATTAATTCACCATGTTGAAAACTGTTAGGATTCTGACTCATTTCTAAGTAACTTCCGTAAAACTGGGATGATATTCCTTAGGAAGAGCTCACTATTGAGTTAGTTTAATGACTAGTCTGTTGGTTCAGGTGATTTTTTTATATATTCAGAGGAAAGATGGGAAAGATGTGTTGAATCTTTTAGGAAGTCTTGTAAAAGCTATTGCAAAGGATTCTGAAGACGATTGCTATAAAGTATAAATTAAACCCCAAAATAAAGGTATTATAATAGAAAAGAAACTAGGGACAAATTCCAGTTTCATGGGACCTTGGACATTTACAAGTTGGGATCCTCTTTAAGGAAAAACTTTTAAAATTATGAATAAAATGTATATACAAAAGCAAATATTTTCAAATGAAGCTAGTAGAGGCACTGGCAAATAAGGGGTCTTAAAGGTTAAGCATCATTAGCTTCACAGTAAATCCACCTCCTGGAAGGAGCTAGAAATGGTCATGCTCCTTCATCTTCTGAGTCACACAACACAGGGCTTGAGATCCTGTCACAGGAATAAACTAAAGGTTATCTTTCCTCATAATGAGGGCAGAAATAAAGAGAGGTTAGTTGGCATTAAAATTAACATGTCAAAATGGTTCCTATAAGCAACCAAGAATCAGGAATACAACAATGAGGCAGGACTTAGGGGTAACTCATGAGTAATTCTACAGTTTAAAAAAATTTAATCAGCATCATTTATTAGAAAATAACATAGAGTTAAACATTCAGTTGTTCTGCTCCCGTGTGTGTTTGTGTGTGTGTGTGTGTGTGCGTGCGTCTGTGTGTGTGTGTGTGTATTATACAATTCTACTCCTAGGTATGAATATGTGTATATATGTTGGAACAACTTAGCACTTGTCTACCAAGAGACATGTACAAGAACATTCAGAGAAATGTTGTATGTAATATCAAATAATAATCATTTTTAAAACCTACATAACCACTACCGGAGTAGAAATAACTGTGATTTACTCACTTGGTGGAATATTACATAGCATTGAAGAGAGATTGGTTATGGGTACAGATGTACAATTTGATAGAAAAAAATAAGACCTACTGTTTGATAGATCAATATGGTGACTATAGTTTACAATAATCAATTGTGTATTTCAAAATAGCTGGATGTTTCTAGCATAAAGAAAAAACAAATATTTATGGTGATGAATATCTCAATCACACTGATTTGACCTTTACAAATTATATGAATGTATTATCATATGTACTCTGAAATTATGTACATCTATTATGCATCAACAAAAAAAACACCATTTTAAAAAAGAAAATGCACAACCATAGAGATCAAGTTTAGACACCACAATATTGAAGAGGAAAAAAAGGCAAGTCACAGAGGACTACATAAAATACTGCATGTTCTCACTTCTCAGTGGAAGCTAAACATTGAGTACGTATGGACGTAAAGAAGAGAACAACAAACACTGGAGCCTACCGAGGGTGGAGGGTGGAAGAAGGGTGAGTGTCCGGAGCCGTGAGGCCTGGAAATTGCCGCGGCCTCTGTTGCTTAAGCTCCGCATTGTGGAGACAAGATGGCGCACTTCCTGGTTCTTCATCATCAACTTTACCCGCACGCGAACTTTTCCCGCCGGCGCTTAGATAACCTCCCATGCCGGGGAAAGACTAAGTCTACGGAGCATGCGCCTGGTGACGTCTCTCATTATTCTCCTCCCCGCCTGCTCTGAGCCCTTCCTCTTCCCTGCCAGCCTATATAAGGCATTGCACCGCCGCCATTAAACGAGACTTGATCAGGATGCTGTCTTGTCTCCATTTCTCGTGTTTTCTTGTCTCCTCCATTCCCACTCCCCCTTCCAGGGCTCGTTCGACTGTCCTGCAGGTCGGGACAGGTGAGGATCGAAAAACTACCTATTGGGTACTATGCTTATTACCTGAGTGACAAAATAATTTGTACGCCAAACCCCCACAGCACACAATTTACTTATATAGCAAGCCTGTACATGTACCCCAGAACCTAAAATAAGTTTAAAAAAAAAGAAGACTACATAAAGTATAATGTCATTTTAATAAAGTTTAAATACAAGAAATACAAAACAATATATTCTGTAGAGACACGTGTGGTGAAACCAATTTTTTAAGCAAGGAAATGACTAATGCAAAATTCAGTTTAGGAGTGATCGTTCAGAAAAGTGGATTTGGGCAGGAAATACACAGGTAGACACAAGGATATTGGCAATGTTCTACATTGAAGTAAGAAGACTGATTCAAGACTGTATTCTTCATTATTAAGCTCAACACCTTAGTTCTATTACATATATTGTTTGTACTTATCAAATAGTATATGTAACTATTTTAACCAATGAAAGTAAAGTTTAAATAGAGTATTTCAATTGTGACTTATCATATTTTTGGTCGCCTACCCTACTTCATCTATCAAACCTTGTTTGGGGGGAAAAATAAAACCAATATTCTGTTCAAACTATAATGCAGAGGCTTTCACATGATTTGACCACCAATCAAGTAGATGTGATGTTATTTATGCAATATATATATAGAGAGAGAGAGTATACATTGGCATCTCTCAATTATTTAAAATTGTCTTTAATATCCACCTGTAGCAAAAGTTTTCCACATCATCACCAATGTAATTCTTCTAACACAAAAAAGATGTCAACATGGCTCAGTTTAAACCTGTGCCAGGGCTCTTCATTGCCATGGAACCGATTCCCATCCTGACACTGCACATAGAGTCATCCGTGACCAGGTCCTTCCTACCTCTCCAGTCCCTTTTCTGATGTTTAGCTTGACCTAGACAGAGGTCCTTGTAGCTGAGGCACTCTCTGGCTCTAGCTAATGAGATATGTATTTTTTTTCTTTTTTGCAAAGAACAAAGAAAGTATATGTATAAGTGTGTGTGTGTGTGTGTGTGTGTGTATTCTCCAGTTACCCTGGCCTTCTGTTGGTTTTAAGGACTAGCTTAATGCTCACTAATCTTTCCCAGACACTTCAAGTAGTTTGTTCTTTTTCATCCTTCAAGTATCAACTTAAATAGACCTTCTCAGACTAACTGGACTAAATTAGGTGGTCTTCATTTATTCTCCATCACAGCACCCCCATTTATCGTCTTTGCTGCATTTTGTAGTTATTTTTCTTTCTCTGTGTGTGTGATGGTTGCTTGTTTCAGGTATGGGTGTGGAAATTTCCTATGGCAGGAGTCTTGTCCACCTTCTCCAACGATGTAAATTAGTGTGCAGCATACTACATGGGACATGGTAAGGTTTTAACAAATATTGGCTAAATGTACGAATCCTTGGCTGTGTCCCCTTTCCTTTCCCTTCCCAAACCCTAATCTTGAGTCATTCTGCATCATTTGGCAAAGCCCCCTAAACACCTGGCTTTTGGTTCAAGCCTTGGTGCTGGTTCGGCCTTCTGCCTAATGAATGCCTAAATAGGTGTTGTGTTGTCTTTCAAGGCTCACTTCCAGCACCACCCCTGCTGTGAGGTAAGAATTACTGATTCTCCCCAAGGTAGGACCAGACAGTCTCCTCCAGGATCCTCATGATCGCCACCATATATTTCAATTAGCTGACCTACCTATTCACACCTTATTTCAATTTCAGTTTTTGTTTAAATGCCATGCCGGTTATTTAGATTTTTTCTCTACCCTTCTCGACTCTTCTCTGTGATGATGTGGCTGGGACTGAGACAACTACATTTCCTAGATTCCTTTGTCACTGCCTCCATGTTAGATTCTGTCAATAAGGGGAAGAGGAGACAGGAAGGCAGGGGAGAGAGATGCCACTTGATCCTTTCCACTTGCTTGCTGTTCCTTCCCAGAGCAGCAACGGAGTCCATCTTCTCTTGGTGATCGCAGCCTATTCGTGAGCCTCATGGATATGAATGGCAGTTTTACAGGGCCCTTCTTTGAGCTTCTGGGGTCTGGTAACTCTAATCTCCTCCCTTGTGTTCCCTCACTTTTCGGGTGATAGATGTTTTCTACAGTTATTAATACTTTCTCTCTGGGGTCTCTCTTCTGTGATTTTCCAGCCCTCTAACACCTGTGCAACCAGTTCCTGATACTAGATTCTCTTTAAGATACCCAGAGTAACCTCCCCAGAACCTCTACCAAAAAACAAAAGAAAAGAAAAGAAAAGAGATCCAGTATAATATTTGGTTTCCCCTGGACCTCATAGATATATCTACTTCCTCCTCATAAGGATGGGAGTGCTCCTTGAAGACAAAATACATTTCTGACTTATTTTTGTGTTTTCAAGTCCTGGGGACAGAACATAGACCAAAGTAAATACTCTAAGTCAGTGTTGAATAAATGAGTTAGTGATTGATCCAGGGAGTAGAGTATGAGGAATTCAGCCAAAGCAATGACAATGAAGATGGGAGGGAATTTGTGACTATAAAGTTAATGAGAAGCCAATTGTCATTTCAAATCCACAGAACAAAGTAGGAGATTGGGAATAGTCTGGTTTTCATTAAAAAATGCTGCTTTCTCATTACTATTTGCAAATAACTTGGCAGTGAAAATCTGTGTCACAAAATGTTAATTCTCCAAGCTTCAACAATGATGTAATGCAGTCAAATTTCAGTAAAAATCTCTGACGGTGTCCTGGAGTTTGTGGGGATAAAATGTGAACTACAACAGTGGAAAGAAAAGAAAACAATTTCTAGAGAAAGGAACCAATAGAAAATTGGTAAATTTTGCTTTGACATTTATCCCAATAGAAAAAGAGACATGCAAAAAATACAAATTATTAAAGGGTTCAAAATCATTTTCACAATTCATTGAACTACCAATCCACAGTTGATTATCAGAAGTTATTTGGGAAGGCTTAGCATCTATCCCTCATCTTTTAGTTACGCTAACCAAAGGGCTCCCTATGGAAATTCCGTCAGCCAACCTCACAGCTTATTGCTCTGTTTCTCGGGCCACAGATTGAATCTATTTTCTATTTGTGGATTAGTTGGTAGTGACTCTACACATTCTATACTCCTGTCCTTGTCACCCCCTGTCCATTCTCTGTATTGAATATGGCAGCTAAAAAGCAAATATGTCTCCTCCAGATAAATTGTCATGAGGTCTGAGAAAACAATAGAAAATGAAAGATAACCCAACAACATATTTTTACAAGTTTGTAAAGCATCTAGTGTATTTCCTGTTACACAGCAGATGATTAATAAATGGCAGTTGATGTAGTTGGTCTTGCTACTGTGTTTGCTGCCGCTACAGTCTAGGTCATTTGCAAGTAACACTATCATAATGGGAGACCATGAAAGAA
This sequence comes from Rhinopithecus bieti, assembly GCF_001698545.2. Lineage (NCBI taxonomy): Eukaryota > Metazoa > Chordata > Mammalia > Primates > Cercopithecidae > Rhinopithecus > Rhinopithecus bieti. The sequence continues at coordinate 1,188,558 of NW_016809607.1, forward strand.
ATAGAGTATATGGCTCCAGTACTCAGTGAGCTCAAAGGATAATACAGCCACCACATCAAACAGGGAGATGAATTGCAGTAAAGAGCAAGACAACGCAATTATAACTCTTGGTTACTTCAAACATAGCACGTTACACAGACTACAAGGTAAATGCATAGCAAATTCAAACTACAAATGTCAACCAGAGCTGAGGAAAATATTGAAGAAACTCTCTCCTTTAAACAAAACTCAAAGCCTAAAAGAGAATGGTCATCTCCTACCATGGCTGACTTTGATCTCAGCTTACTTGTCCTGTCATCCTGTTCTACAACTGTCCTGAGTGGAGAGTATGATAGTGGGAGTGAGAGATCTTTTCACACCAGGATGCATATGTGTGCACACATGCGTATGTGTCCAGTGAAACCACTCTCAAGTACATCAGCACTTCAGCAGCTTAATTTCTTGTTCAAAATCTCTCTTCATGTGAAGGGTGCCATTTTTAAACTCTCTACAAAGGAACTACCAGTTACATACCTTCAGACCTTCTGCTAAAGGCTAAGAGTGATTCTCAAGAACTCAAAAATCCAGAGAAACTTCTTGTTTTAAGAGATGTAATTCCTTCCCCCATGATTGACAATTGACAATAGACAGATAAAACTTCACCCACTTAGACCAAACAGCCTAATAATGCATTAGTCATTTAACTGAGCTATACAATAATTGCATTCAAATAGAAACAATAGAATCCTTCTACCTTAGACATATAACAAAAATAAAACAATTTTAGATATAGCCAAAATCTTTGCTATTTCTGTTCCAGGTGATTTGTCTCTCTTACTGGCACTTCTTCTGATTTTAATATAATTACTCCAAGTTTTGTTTAATTAGCATTGCATATCTTTTCCCATCCTTTTACTTGTAATGTGTGTGTGTGTGTGTGTGTATATATATACACACACACACATATATACAAAATATATTTGTTTTAATTTCTATAGGTTATTGGGGAACAGGTGGTGTTGGTTACATGAGTAAGTTCTTTAGTGGTGATACGTGAGATTTTTGTGCACTCGTCACCTGAGCAGTATACTGGTGCAGTATACACTGCACCCTATTTGTAGTCTATTACCCCTCACCCACTCAAAGTCCATTGCATCATTTTTATGCCTTTGCATCCTCATATCTTAGCTCCCACTTATGAGTAAGTACATCAGGTTTGGTTTTCCATTCCTGAGTTACTTCACTTAGAATAATAGTCTCCAATCTCATCCAGGTTGCTGCAAATGCCACTAATTCATTCCTTTTTATGGTTGAGTAGTATTCCATCATATATATGGAGAGAGAGACACCACAGCTTCTTTATCCACTCATTGCTTGATGGGCATTTGGGTTGGTTCCATGTTTTTGCAATTGCAAATTGTGCTGCTATAAACATGCATACGCAAGTATCTTTTTTGCATTATGACTTCTTTTCCTCTGGGTAGATACCCAGTAGTGGGATTGCTGGATCAAACAGTAGTTATACTTTTTAGTTCTTCAAGGAATCTCCACACTGTTTTCCATAGTGGTTGCACTAGTTTACATTCCCACCAGCAGTGTAGAAGTGTTCCTGTCCACTGCATCCACACCAACATTTACTATTTTTTTATTATGGCCATTCTTGCAGGAGTAAGATGGTATCTCATTGTGGTTTTGATTTGCATTTCCGTGATCATTAGTTTCACTTGCAATGTATTTTTGACTTTATACTTTGTGTTTCTTGTATACAAGTAGGGTCTTGCTTTTTTATCTAATCTGACAATATCTGCCTTTTAAATGGAATATTGAGATCATCTATATTTAGCGTAATAAGAAATATTTGGTTTAAGTATACCATTTGCTATTTGCTTGCTATTTGTCCCATCTGGTTTTTGCTGCCATTTTCCTAATTGTCCAATTGCCTTTGGATTAATTGAGTAGCTTTCATGATTTCCTCTATCTCTTTTGTTGATTTGCTACATAAGGCCTTTTGCTATGTTGTTTAGTGATTGCATTAGGGTTTGTACTGTAACTTATCACAGTATACTTTTGAATAACATTTATACTACTTCATGGAGAGTATGAAAACCTTATAAAATATACTTTTATTTCTCTTTTCCCTGGGCTTTTTTCTATTTTCTTAGATGTTTTACTTTTGCTTATATCATAAACCACAAAACATATTATTTTGCCTTAAATGGTTAATTATCTCTTAAAGAGATTGAAATATATTTGTCTACATAGTTACTAACCTGTAGCCTTCATTTTTTTCTATAAATCTAGATTTTCATCTATTATCACCTTCCTTCTGCCTGAAAGACTTCCATGAATATTTCTTACAGTATAGTTCTACTAGGAATAAATGCTTCCAGGCCTCACGTATCTGATTTCCTAATCTTGCCATTGTTTTAAAAAAATATTTTCTCTGAGTATAGAATTCATATAGACTCCCAAAATCCACTTGGGTCCTCCTGTCCTGTGCGGTGGCATTGAAACTCTCTCTGGACAGTCAGCTGAGGCAGTTGTAGAACCCTTCTCTTTAGTTTCCCATCTCTCAGCAATCATTGTCCTTCGTTGCCTGATGTCAATGTCTTGAAAATTCTTCTTTCATTTTTTCCCCCAGTTTTATAGGTTGTTTTTGTGTTTGGTTGGTTGGTTGGTTGGTTGGTTTTCGTTTTGGTTTCGTTTTTTGAGATGGAGTCTCGCTCTGTCACCTAGGCTGGATGGAGTGCAATGGCACAATCTTCGCTCACTGCAACTTCCACCTCCCAGGTTCAAGCAATTCTCCTGCCTCAGCCTCCTGAGTAGCTGGGATTACAGGCATGCATCACCATGCCTGGCTAATTTTTGTATTTTTAGAGGAGACAGGGTTTCACCATGTTGTTCATGCTGGTCTTGAACTCCTGACCTTGTGGTCCGCCCGTCTCAGCCTCCCAAAGTGTTGGGATTACACGCGTGAGCCACCACGTCCAGCCCGTTTTATAATTATTTAAAGTAGAAAGGTAAACCTGGTCTTTCTAAATCAGGTTTTTTAAGACATAGAAAAAATAAGCAAATTTCATTCAAAATAACCCAGTTATTTTCAGTTGGTGGCTAGTTAAGGAATGGCTTAAGGAAGAGAAATATAAATTAGGAATCATGTTAATTCTTCAACTAAGGAAAACCACTACTCATCTCCAGTTTCACTAATTAACTATAGTGGTTTCTACCATTTCTGTTCAAAATCAAGTTGAACATATAGTCAAAAAGGAGGAGAAATTGGAGGAGGAGGAGGAGTGGGAATATATTTTTAAAATATAAAATACAAAGTGCAAAACTAAGTTCCTGTCATGTAATTCTTATTATATATTTCCCAGCAAAACCATAAAATTCTATATTTGTAGTGCTCTGGGTAAAATTGCTTGCTTCAAATCTAGGCCCTCATTGAATCATCCAATTCTAAATTTTAAGACATGACAGCCAGGTGAGGTGTCATGCACTTGTAATCCCAGCTACTCAGGAGGCTGAGGCAAGGATTGCTGGAATCCAGCCTGGGCAACATAGCAAGACTGTCTTTAAAAAGTTTCTTTAAATAAATAGAAGACATGACATATAATCTTTCCATATCATTTAGGATGACATAATTTAAAGAAAATTTTGATGCAAAAGTGACAGCAAACTTTACACACTAGCCAAAAACAAGAATTATAGAACCCAGCTAAATATACTGGCATGTTTTTGATGCAGTGATTTCAAATTTGCTTGACTATTAATATTATTTTCTCATAAATAAACATTTTCTTTAGGAAATTACAGTGTTTCCCAAATCTTTTAATTTATTTTCAGTAAAACAAAAGTGATCTATACCCAGACTAAAACTAGGAATGAGAGGTAGTATGCATCCCTTGACTTCATGAAAAATATCATCAAATAATCATATTTCTTAATGAATAATAAAATAATACTATATACGCTTATGGAGAAGAAGAATCCTAGCCATTAAATGTCTTTTAAATCCTTTTTCCCAAGAAATGTGAGCTTTAATAACAGAGCTTTCAGATGTTTTCAGAAAACATATGATTCTGATTGAGAAATGCAAAACTAAATTTATGAAATAACCTTGGGAGTAAATAATCTTTCTTCAGCAGAGATTCATCCTACATCTCTGTTGTACAGAAAGGACATCAACTTCATCTCACAAAGTCTATCAATCAGCTTTGAAATGCAAATTTTGAGAGATAGCAGAGAGATCACATCACCTGTGGAAAATATCTGATCAATGCTATGAAATTTTAATAAAAGCAGTTTTAATCTATAAACATTCTTAAAGAACATCACTTCAATTAATATATATATACACATATATTAAATTCAAGGATAGCAGAATTGCTAGGGATAATGGAGAACACCATCCAATAGTCTTAATAACCATTGTATTTCAAAATTCTTATTAGAAATAAGAATTTTGCTTTCTACATAGCAAATGTGGAAGGGGCATAAAGGATGTTCATTGATGTAAAATTAAGCTAAAAGATACTTTGGCCTCAATTATCTAGATATTTTGAGCAAATGCCAGATGGTTTCCTCATTTTTCACTTCCTTTGCAAGAAACAAACAGCCTATGTCTTCTCTCAGGAAAAACTTTGCTCCCATTATATCACTGACAAATTTCAAAAGTATAAAATGACTTAGAGATGAATCATCTCTAAGAGACTGGAGATTTGAATAGTTTCCCTTAAAGATGGACATCTTAGTGGTTTCCAAAAAAAAAAAAAAAAAAAAAAATTCTGGCACTTTGAAACCCAGGCTAGCAGTTTGTGACCCTTCCCAAGTGGAACTTTCGTATCTGTACTAGTCTAGCCCTGTGACACTTCTGTAGGTTCCTCGGCACTGTGTATGCCCCCACTGACATCTAGCATAGCCCTAAGATTTTGCTCCTTCCTTCCAAATTCTTTGAAATGTCTAGGCCCCCATGGGCAGGCTGGCCCCGACTCACTTTGGCTGCACTTCCTCAGCCCATTCTCATAGCAGGGTTTCTATAATAATAGCAGAAAATAAGGAAGAAAAAAGAGCATCCAAGGCACATGTTCTGGCTGGGTTTACCTGTCACTAAGAGCATTCTCTGAAATGTGAAAAATTTAGTCAGTGTATATTTATTTAGCTAACATATAACATAAAACATTTCATTTGACTGTATTTTAATTATGGCATTTGCTAATTTGACTAAACTAAAAAATCAAATGACTATTTTTCCCATGACAAATGATCCTAATAGCCACTTACTTTCAGGAATCAAAAAACTAAAAAAAAAAATTTATGAAAATGACAACTCCAGGCTGATACCCTCCAAGTATTAAGAGATTTGTAACAGATAATTCCCTACATTTTATCACAGATTTTAATAATTTGTATTGTTTAATATTATATTACAATATCAATTATCTTGATTACTGAGTTTCTTGGTTCCCCTCTTAAATTTTGCACCCAAGGAAAGTGCCTCACTTTCTTTTTCTTGAATCTGAATTTGGTTTCCAGGGCACCATTTCTCCTTTCTTCTCCAATCTCACTGTTTACTCCTTCTCAGTCTCCTTTGCTGGTTCCTCACCTCCTCCAGCCTCTAAATATTCAGATCTCAGCTCTAGGGCATCTTCTCCATCTATACTCATCCTCTAGATGATCTCATCCAGGCCATGCTTTTAAATATCACATATACCCTGACGACTCCCAAGTTTTTATCTCCAGCCCAAACCACTCCCCTGAACTGCCTGCTTGATGTAGCCATTTTAAAATTTAACAATACCAAACTGCACTCCTGATTTTAGCCCTTAAACTATCTTCCCCTACAGTTTCCACATCTCAGTAAGGAGTAATTCCATCCTTCCAGTTGCTCAAGCTAAAATCTTTGGAGTTACACTTATATCCCTGCTAACTCTCATTTTACATGTGATCCATCATCAATTCCCATTGACTCTCTCTTCAAAATACATGCAGAATTCAACCACTTGTCACCACCATTCTAGCCCAAGTCACCATCACTTCTTGCTCAGACTATTATAGTAATCTGCAACTGATTTATTTGCTTCTTTCTTTTGTTTCTCTATAGTTTATTTTTAACAAAGCAGCCAGAGTTATCATTTTTAAACGAAAATCTGATTATGGGTTTTTTGCTTAAAACCCTCCAATATAACCCCATTCCACTCAGAAAAAAATACAAAATCTTTACAAGAGCCTACAACGCTGGTTCTCAAACTTTCTAGAGGCTTATTAATACATAGATTTCTAGACTCCACCCACATCCTCTGATTCAAGAAAGCCTGGATGGGGCCCAACATTTGCATTTCTAACAAGTTTCCAGGTGATGTTGATGTTGTGGGTCTGGGGACCACACTTTGATCTGGCTCCTGTTACTTCTTTGAGCTCATCCCCTGTTACTTCTCTTCTTCCTCTCTGCTCCAATCACACTGTCCTTCTTAGCCTCCAAGCAACCTTCCACTTTAGGATCTTTATATCTTTTCCTCTACCTGGAGCATTCTGCCCTTAGATATTCTCATGACCACTCCCTTCTTCAAGTCTCCAATTAAATACTCTTTTAATAAGACCTTCCCTGAGCACATCATATAAAATACCAAACTCACTACACCTCTACTTTACATTGCTTTATTTTTCTTCATAGAACTTATAACCATCTGTTCTTTATACATTTATTTGGTGGTTTGTGTATTGTCTGTTCCCACTGACTTTAAGTTTCATGTGGACAAAGACTTTCTATACTTAATTCAGGGTTAACTATAGTGTTTAAAATGATGCCTGGCACATAGGTGCTCAATAAGTATTTGTGAAGGAATGAATGGATGGATGGATGGATGGATGGATGGATGGCTGATGGGGAAAATTAGGCATGAACTCCAGACCACTCCCCTTTCTGTTTCCAGGCTTTTTGGGGAAAGGGAATAATCCAATTTATCATGCTAACCTAAGCAAGTTATTTAAACACTGCACCCACAGCTTGTAAGATTTCATTGTAAAAATCATCTTAATTTAATTGTTTTTAAAAAGAGAAAACAAAATTGACAATAACTCAATGACCGATACAAGGAGGCTTCCAAAGGCCCTTTCTGTTTTACCCACAGTCCTGACCTGATGTGCAGAGAGGCCCACTTAGGGTGGCTAAAAATAAAGTCTGTCTCCTCTGTTGCCACCTGCTTCCTATAGCTGTAAGTCCCATCTGTTCCTATAGAGAATCATCTCTGAGCTTGATTTTCATGAACTATTTTTTTCTCTCTCACTCTCTCTCCATCACTTTCTTTATTCTTCACAGAGAGTCATTCGTTTTTGTCCAACAAGAAACCACCCTTCCTCCTTACCAGGAGTGGTCCCAATTTAACTCAACTGTCCATCTTCCCTATATGACTCAAGGTAAATCCTGATTAAGAATACAATTAGGGGCCGGGCGCAGTGGCTCAAACCTGTAATCCCAGCACTTTGGGAGGCCGAGATGGGCGGATCACGAGGTCAGGAGATCGAGACCATGCTGGCTAACACGGTGAAACCCATCTCTACTAAAAAAATACAAAAAACTAGCCGGGCGAGGTGGCGGGCGCCTGTAGTCCCAGCTACTCAGGAGGCTGAGGCAGGAGAATGGTGTGAACCCGGGAGACGGAGCTTGCAGTGAGCTGAGATCCGGCCACTGCACTCCAGCCTGGGCGACAGAGCGAGACTCCGCCTCAAAAAAAAAAAAAAAAAAAGAATACAATTAGGATGATCCTGTTTTCTTTTCCAGCGACGACTGGTTTAGGCATGAACATATCACTCAGTTCCAATCTGTAGACATAGTCTGCTGGAGACTTCAGAAAAAGTTAAACTCCAAATAAAGAGACACAAGGGATGAATGAGCCTTCTCCTACTATTGGACATTATAATATCTGCATGTTATTCCTGGGACCCCAGCAGCCATTTTTGTAACCCTGAGAAAAACCAGCCAAGGACAAAATGAGAAATAGTGGAGAAAAACACAATGAAATGAACCTGAGTTCTGAATGAGTCAATGAGCCAACAAATTAACAATGCTGGAGCCACCCTATCTCATAATTTCTTGGTATATAGGGTAACGGGACATTTTTATTGTTAATACAGTGGGTTTGGAGTGGGGAATCATTATTTGGATCTTTTCTGCTACAGATAGCCATACGCAATAGTAACAGAACAATACAACACATAATTTGTATATAAGACAAGTTCCATATCACATATATAACCTTATATTCTGGAATAGCCCTTTTCAACCTCCATAAACTGCTTCCTCAGAATCAAATGCCAGAGTAGGGTATTTCATGCTGAGTTACCCATGTTAAATTTTATGCAGGGCCCAGTCTCTTTGAGATACCGAAAAAAGAAAGACACCTGCTTCTTTGGTGTGGCCCAGAAAGAATCTGGTTTACATATATAAATCCATGGATAGAAATAACTAAAGTTCGTATTATATATAATGACCAAAAGCAGTAACTATTTCTTATTACTCTTATAAAATGAGATCTACGAGAGAAGATTCGTCTTGAACTTTATAGGACCTTTTCATACAATGAGCTCAATAGAACCTCAATAGAAAATCATGGATAAAAATGAAACAGCTATAAGACATTAAAAGAACCCCTACAGATACGCATAATGTGAATCATTGTGGTATTTTTAAGTTCCAGATATTCTGAAATCTCTGAATCAAAGGCATTCTAATATATTATAACTATTAAATATCTCAATGACACTTGTAAATGTTTATTCTCCCATGAAGTATTTGCATCACTGAGGGTTTTTTCTTTTTAAAATTCACTTTCAGAAGTTGAATCCCACCTACAATTTCTTGTTTTAACTAGATTGCTACTGAAATCTAGTTAAAATAATAAAATTCTGCTTTATTTCAAACTTCTTTTTGTCAGCTGCAGCTCCAGCCTTGTTTTGGCAAGGGCTAGGGTTTCTTCTAGAGTTTGGCTAATAATCCTTACTCAGGAAACCTCCAGATGGACATCACAGAGATGCCGCTTCAGATTTTTCTTTTCAATTTGGACATGCCATGCATAGCCTTACTGATGTATAAAACATCAGTACAAAATGTAGAAAAGTTCTTCTGCTTTTTGCCTGCGTATACCCTTTTATGATGAGCTGAGATGTTTTTTCACATTCAAAAGTTTTCCTAAAGAAAACTATAAAAAATAAAACTAAAATAGAATAATTTAAAGAGAAACTTTGCATTCAGATATTTGCAGTTTCCTGCTTAAAAAGTAAGAGGATGCTGTGAAGTCTCTGAGAAAGCAATAAAGCCTAAAACTAGAATGGCAGTTTTGAAAAGGCCTGAGAGATGTCCAAATTACATAGTGGTATATATTTCAAGGCTTATTCATTGTGGGTCGGATTATCAAAGAGGCCTCTACCCTAAATTCCCAAATTGTATTTACTATTATCATATTTTCATGAGAATAATAAATATTGCCCAGTTGTGTTAGATGGACATTCTGATAGACACAGGAATCATGATGTAAAAATACAGCCTATGCAGAATTTCCTTATATAAGAAATGTCTAGCTCAGTAAATATTTTGAGAACATGAATTCATAAAAGTATTTTTGTTTTTTATTTATTGCTGTTATAGCTCTTCACATGCAAATATTTAGAAAGTCATGTGAGTAGTTTTCTATATTTAAAGATGCAAGAACACTGAATTCCCTTATAAAATAATTAAAATAGTAGTCTTGGTTTTTATTTTTTCTTTTTTGTTCTATTGGGAGGCACAGTGAAGGGGTTTAGATAAGTCAAGTCTTACTTATCTGGGTTTATATCACGGCTCCATCACCTACTCAATCTGTGCTGTTGGGAAAATCTGTTGAAATTTGAGATCCTTAGGTTCTTCATCTGTAAAATGGGAAGAAGGACCATAGCTCCCCATACTCTCCTCTATCTGTAAGGCTTTTTGCACTGGATTATAATCATCTGATTACTTGTCTGTTCCTCCTATGAGAGTATGAGTTTCCCGGAGAAAGGATGAGTCCTGATCTCCTTAAAGCAGTTCTTGGCCAGGCGTGGTGGCTCACACCTGTAATCCCAGCATTTTGGGAGGCCAAGGTAGGTAGATCACGAGGTCAGGAGTTCAAGACCATCCTGGCTAACACGGTGAAATCCTGTCTCTACTAAAAATACAAAAAATTAGCCAGGCATGGTGGTTGGCACCTGTAGTCTCAGCTACTCGGAAGGCTGAGGCAGGAGAATCTCGTGAACCCAGGAGGCAGAAGTTGCAGTGAGGCGAGATCGCACCACTGCACTCCAGCCTGGGTGACAGAGTGAGACTCTGTCTCAAAAAAAAAATAAATAAATAAAAGGCATTCTCAACCTTGGCTGCACATTAGAATCACCTTGGGAGAGTTTCAAACTCCCAGTACCTAACTTGCTCTCAAACCATTTAAATCATTATCTTTGAGAGTGAGAAACTGAAAAGCTTCCCAGGCAATTTCAGTGTGAGCAAGGTCTAGGAAAATTCTCACTTTAGAGGCTTAGCACAATATCTAGCACACAGGAAGCATGCTAAATAAAATAAATGAGTCAATTCAGTCAGTGATTGAGTGAAAGATGTCACACAGAGCATTGTAATACTTACCTATCCATCTTTATTCTCGCTTTAGAGGCTTAGCACAGTATCTAGCACACAGGAAGCATGTTAAATAAAATAAATGAGTAAATTCAGTCAGTGATTGAGTGAAAGATGTCACATAGAACATGGTCATACTTACCTACCCATCTTTGATGTATATCAAAACTATCCGTATTGGAATGCAGCAAATAAAGGTATCCATCTTTACCTATCCATCTTGGATTTACCCCAAGAATGCAAGGTTGGTTCAACATGTGAAAATCAACTGCCCAGTAGGTTGTAAACTCAAAGAGAATGAGAACCATAGGGTCATATCTCCTCTCACAGTGTCTTATTCACCTTCGCATTCTTTGGTATATATTAAGAGTTCTTTTTTTCTTGAAATAAAATAACATGAAGAAAGGAGAAAATAATTGTTTTGGTTAATTAAATTAAAATTGTTCTTTATGTACATGGACATATTTTAAAAAATAGATTTTGCTTGTATGTTTCCAATTTTTTTGGCTTTTATCTGGACTTTCTTGGACTCTGTTGGAAGAGTTGAGCACATCACCCAAGGAAGGCCCTCCTATAGCTCAGAGACACTAATGTCAGCAATGCATTATTTACTGGATGGCCATTTCTTATAAACAGTTTTGTGTAGCCAGTAATGTCTCTTTCCAGTTTCAGTGCATGTTTGTTCTTATATTCCCCATGCAGTGTGAATTAGATAAGATTTGCTTGCTCCCTGGTCTAAATAATGCTGCAAAGTTCCTGAACTCTGCAAGACAAAGCCAGAGACTCCCATTGTTGAAATGTTTACTGATTTATCCAGCAAAATTATTTCTTCAGCATAGCAAATAGCTTAAAAGTTGTATAAAAGGTGTATGTGTATATATTTATTTATTTTCTTATTACTTATTTATACATATTGGTAAATTCATACTCATTAAATGTTTTGATGGAATTATTATGACATTTAAAAGGAAATGTTGACAAGAAGTTCTGTATGTGACCCAGTACCAATTGGTATGAAAGCAAAATATAAAATAAAGGTCAAAACATAAAGACAGCCAAGTATTTGAATGATGATGATTTTACAGGTAGCTACATCTATACAATACATTGATTAATTTTCCTTAGAGAGTCACTGGTTTCACCTACTGGAATTTTGACATCCCATTATGCAATAATATCATTGTGTGGATGCCTAGGATGGCAAACCTGATGCCCCAATTGAACCTAGCAAGGTTACCAGATGAGCAGATCTTACTGGTTCAGCTATAAGGATAGATTCAAAGTTATTCTGATATGTATATACTGAGAACTGAATATATGCCTTGTGTAGGGTCTACTCTTAAAAATCATAAAACACACATACACACACATGCAGTATGTACTTTGCACGGTAATGAGAGAATGCAAAAATGACTAAGCTGAAACCATGCAAAGTGACCTTAATAAATACTGGGAAAAACTCACTGGTGAATTGTACCAAATATTTAAAGAAAAATTAACATAAACCCTTCTCAAATGCTTCCAAAAGATAGAAAAGTAGGAAATACATTTTAACTCATTTCGTGAAGTCACTATTACCCTGATACCAAAGCCAGATAAAGACATCATAAGAAAAGAAACTACAGACCAATATCTGTTATGAATATAGATGTAAAAATCCTGAGCAAATACTAGCAATTCAAATTCAGCAGTATATAAAAAGGATTATATACCATGGCCAACTTGGATTTACCCCAAGAATGCAAGGTTGGTTCAACATGTGAAAATCAACTGATGCACCACAATAATGGAATAAAGGAAAAAACATTACATGATTACTTCAATGAACATTTTAAAAAATCATTTGACAATATCCAACACCCTTTCAGATAAAAACATTAAACAGAAAAAAATAGAAGGGAATTTTCTCAATCCAATAAAGAACATCTATTAAAAACACACATCTAACATCATATTTGGTGATAAAAGGCTGAAATTTGTCCCCCAAGATCAAGAATGAGGCAAGGATACTCATTCTCACCACTTCTGTTCAACATTGTACTGGAGGTACTATTCACAACAACTAGGAAAAAAAAGAAAAAATATATCAAAACTATCCATACTGGAATGGAGCAAATAAAACTACTTCTGTTCACAGATGACATGATTTTATATGTACAAACTGTAATAAATGTACAAGAAAAAACTGTAGCGCTAATAAATGAGTTTACCAAAGTTGCAGGATACAAGATCATATAAAATAATTACAGTCATGGTTACTTAATGACAGGGATACACTCTGAGAAATGCATCATTAGATGATTTCTCATTGTGTGAACATCATAGAGTGTACTTATACAAACCTAGATGACATAGCCTACTATACATCTACTCTAGATGGTATAGCTTATTGCTCCTAGTCTACAAACCTGTACAGCATGTTACTCTACTGAATAGTGTAGGGGCAAATGTAACACAATTGTAAGTATTTGTGTATCATATCTAAACATAGAAAAGGTAATGGATTGCACTATGACATTACAATGGTTATGGCGGGCCAGGCAATAGAAATTGTTCAGCTCTATTATAATCATCTGGGACCATCATTGTATACGCAGTCCAACATTGACCTAAATAGTATTATGTGGTTCATAATTGCATTTAAAAATCAGTTGCATTTCTATATACCATCTGAAAATGAAATTAAGAAAATAATTTAATTTACAATAGCACCAAAAACAGTAAAATATTTAGAAATAATTTAACCAAAGTGCATGATTTGTCCACTGTAAACTATAAAACATGTTGAAAGAAATTAAAGAAGACCTAAATAAATGAAAAGATATCCCATGTTTGTGAATAGAGAGACAATATTGTGAAGATGGCAATACTTCCCAAATTGATGGGTAGATTCAATTCAATTTCTATCAAAATTTTGACAGCATGTATTTTTAGAAATGGTCAAACTGATTCTAAAATGCATTTGGAATTGCAAGGAATGAAGAATATCCAAAACAATCTTGAAAAGAACAATGTTGGGGAACTCACACTTTCCAATTTTAAAACTTACAGTACAAAGCTACAGTAATCAAGATAGTATGGTACTGGCATAAGGATCAACATATAGACTAATAGAATAGAATTGAGTATCCAGCTGAGACAATTCGTGGCTGAGAATTAAAGTCTGTCTGCAAATAGCACCTCCAGTAGCCAAGGTAACAAATCTCTCTTTGAAGAGGGATTTGAACCACATACATCACTGTATCTACCACACTGATGCATGTGATTACATTAAGATTAAAGATTTCTGTTCAATAAAGGATATCTTGGATAATGTTAACAGAAGTAGAAAGGGTGATTATACCACCAATATTTACAATTGATAATTACTAATTTCTAGAATGTAAAAAAAATGTCTTTAGCAATCTCAACCAAAGAAAAATAGACAATAAGTATAAGCAGGTAATTTAAAGAAAATAAACTGCCACAGCCTCGAAAGCATACAAAAGGATTCTCAAACATAATGAGAGAAAAACAAAATAAAATAACAGGGAGATACACTTTCATACCTATTTGCCTAACAGAAATTAGAAAAATGGACAGCAACAATTTGACAAGGATGTGGGGATAGAGCAAGGTAGCCATACATGCCAATTTGTCTGAGACAGTCCTGGTTTACACTTGTTGTTCAGCATAATTATTAGCACCTGCTTTTATTGTCAAAAGCGTCCCCAATTGAACAATAAATCACATTGTCTCCCTGGGATACAGGGATCACCATACACTGCTGATGTAAATGTAGACCTGTGTACCCATTTGGGTAAACAATTTGGCACACTATTCAGACAAATTAAGTATTTGAACACCTTGCAATGCAAAAAAAAAAAAAAAAAAAAAAATCCCCTGGATATCTGAATATATATATATAGAGGAAACTATTACATATGTTCAGAAAGGAACATACAATAATCTGTTTATTGTAGAATTATTTGTAGTGACAACAAGTTATTAATAGAAGCTGAGTGTTCATAACTGAGAGAAGAAAAGTAAACCATGGCGGATGTTTGTAATGAGGAACTATGTGGCAATTAGATTCAGCAAAATAGATATAAATATTTAAAATAATAGATGGATATGAAAGACATAATGTAGAGTGAAAATGTTGTTAAAAATAGGATGATAATATGTTAGGGTGACGTAACTTCCCTTTCACTGTGGATGGGACCTCTGAATGTGATGGAATATCAGTTTCATGATTATGTTATAAGCCAAAGGTAAATGGATTTTGCTGATATAATTAAGGTTTCCAATCAGTTGACTTTGATTTAAATACAGGGAAATCCTGAATGGGCATGGAGCATTTATTATAAGTAGACAGCTGCAACATTATAGCCCTAATCAGGAGTGTCCCTGAAAGACAGTGGGGAAGGGAAATCCTTCTAGAAGAAAGAAATTAGAAGAGTACATTTGGTTGCCCCCTGTGTTAGTCTGTTTTGCATTGCTATAAAGGAATGCTTGAGGCTGGGTAATCTATAAAGAAAAGAGGTTTACTAGGCTCATGATTCTGCAGCCCATACAATCATGGCACCAACATCTGCTCAGCTTCTGGTGAAGCCTCAGGAAGCTTACAATCATGGTGGAAGGCAAAGGGAGAGGGCGCAAGAGAAGGAGAGGAAGCAAGAGAGAGTGGGGAAGTACCAGACTTTTTAACAATCAGATCTCATGGTAACTAATAGAATGAGAATTCACTCATTACCATAGGAAGGGCACCAAGCCATTCATGAGGGATCCACCCCCATGATCCAAACACCTCCGATTAGGCACTACCTCTAATATTAGGGATCACATTTCAACATGAGATTTGAAGGGGACAAACATCCAAAGTGTATCACCTCCTTTCTCAGGACTGGATACAGCCAGAAATATAGATCTACACTGATTCATAGGCAGTGGCTAATAACCACTGGTTAGGTTTGATGGTTAAGAACAAGATCAGAACACAAACGACAAGAAACACTGAGGAAGATATTTGTGAATAGATTCCACATGGAGTGCAAAGACATATGTTCACCAAAAGGCATCCGCTGCAGATAAGGCTCTCAATAATCAAGATCGAGTTTAAAAAATGAGATGTTTTGTAAATACCAGGCGGCCTCTTCCCTAGCCACTCAGATGCTTGCTGAATGAATGTGCAATACAGTCATGATAGCAGGGGTGGAAGCTATGCA
This sequence comes from Rhinopithecus bieti, assembly GCF_001698545.2. Taxonomy (NCBI): domain Eukaryota; kingdom Metazoa; phylum Chordata; class Mammalia; order Primates; family Cercopithecidae; genus Rhinopithecus; species Rhinopithecus bieti. The sequence continues at coordinate 1,204,374 of NW_016809607.1, forward strand.
TTGGTTCAACAGCATGGGCTTCTCTTCATCAAGGCTGATCTTTGGTTGCCATTGCAGAATGCATAAACTACAGAGACCAGTGCTAAGTCCCCAAATGACACCATTTCCTGGGAATAGTAGCCAGCTACTTTGAGGTATATTGATTACACTGGATTCCTTGCCTCATGTATACAACAGCAGTTCATTCTAACTGTAATGTACAGGTAGTCTAGAAATGGATTTTCCTTCTCTTTTCTCTCACTGCTTCCAACAGCACAACCATCATGGACTTATAGAAAGTCTAAGTCACTATATTCTGTGCAACATCATTTAATTCTACACAATACTAAGTCACTATATTCTGTGCAACATTGTTTAATTCCACACAATATTACCTTTGACCAAAAACCTTAACACAGCAACAAAAGAAGTACAATAATGAATTTATGTCCATGGAATTCACTGGTCGTATCACAGTATCCCATCACTTATGCACTGGACTGACAAAATGATGAAATGATCTATGAAGAATCATTATCATTCCAGTTAAGAATATCCTAAAAGTTTGGGGCTATGTCTTATAAAATGCCATCATATGCTTTAAATCAGTGGCCAACATATGGTGCTGTTCTCCCATGGCCAGAATGCAGGAGTCTAGTAGTCAGTGTCACTATTCCATCTGTAACCCACTAGCAGAAGCTTTGCTTTCCATTCCCCACAAGTTGGTGTTCTTCTGGTTTAGAGGTTCTAATTCCCACAGAAGGAAAACTTCTACGAGCAGACATAACAATTGTTCCATTGAACTGAAAGTTGAGACTGTCACCTATTTTAGGATCCTCATGCCACTGAGCCAATAGGCAAAGAAGGGGATTATTCTAATGACTGTGGTGGTTGATCCTGGTTAGCAAGGAGAATTTGGCTACAGCTATATAATACAGGTGGAGGAAAAACCAGAGGACTCACTGGGATGCCTCTCAGAACTTTCATTTATAAGACTAAAAGTTAAAAGAATACTAAAGACATCAAAAAAAGACAGAATAATTGAGGATTAAAACCTCTCATAATGGAAGTATGGGGCTTTTGCCAGGTAAAGAACAGGCTGGAATGATGGCTGAAAGCCAAAGAAATATAGACCAGTTAGTGGACAAAGAAGGTTACGAAAATTAACTATAGTCTTGTGACCAATTCTAGAAACATGGGCAGTAGCAGCTACACATATTTTCTTCCTTACTTATCACACATATTTCTATTTCTTTTTTTCTCTCTATTGTGTTGTATAAGGAGTGCTGGTGGTGGTAAAATTGACAATTCATTATTTAGGTGACTAACGGTCCATATATGAAAACAACACCTACGGAAAACTTGAGTCTCCTCTTGGGGAGGGAGGCTAGAGAGTGAGACCACCTTCTGAAGGACAGTTGCATTTTACTAAACAGAAGCACAAAGTTGTTATTGGACAAAAGGTTTTTTCTGATATGTGTACAAGCATATTATTAAGCTGTCCTTCAGCTCTAAATTTCCCCCTTCTAGATCTTGCCTTGTGAAACTAGGCCTGGAATTCTTTAGATTATTTTGTTAGCTGAACCCCTGCTAAATTCTGTCAAAAAGAGTGTGTAGAGAGAAACAGGAAGACAGGGGAGAGGGCAGAGGGGGACTTGTTCCTTTTTATTTGCTTGCTCTTTCTGTCAGTGTCACCAGAGCAATGATACTTTATCCTAGCAGCAGCAATGTCTTTCCATCTCCAACTCTACTTGGCACTCCCAGAAGCAGCCTCATCATACCCTGCCCCCCTAAGAAACACCAGCAATAGCTGGCAATGCCTTCTGAGGTTTCAGCCTCAACTCTTCAAGACCAATTTTCTCACCTGGCGTTACTAGCACTAACTGAATAACACTCCCTCTTCAGAGGTGAGTGCTAGCTCCTTGGGGCTCCTCCTTCAAACTTTAAAGTATCAATAATCCTGATTCATGCTGACGGGGTGGCTCTTGCCTGTAATCCCAGCACCTTGGGAGTGGAGGCAGGCAGATCACTTGAGCTCAGGAGTTCAGGACTAGCCTAGGCAACATGGTGAAACTCTGTCTCTACAAAAAAAAAATAAATAAATAAAATAAAATAAAAATAAAATTAGGCAGGCATCGTGGCACATGCCTGTGGTCCCAGCTACTCAGGAGGCTGACATGGGAGGACACTGAGCTCAGGAGCAGAAGCTTGCAGTGAGCCAAGACCATGCCACTGCACTCCAGCCTGGGCAACAGAGCCAGACTCTGTCTTAAAAAATAATAATAATAAATAAATAATTAAAAGTCCAAGAATACACTTTAAGTATGATGAATCCAGTGGTTCAATTATATCTTATCTTTCTCTGTCTTTTGCTTTTCTCTGCAATGGTTTTCCTCAAGCACATTGTCTTCACAACAGGAATTCCTAGAAGATGCAGGCTTATACTTTATATACCTTAGTATCATAAGGTAACCAGAGCTTAACTAGTTTTCCACTTCCCTCACTATTCTGGCCAAAGTTATGAGGCTAATGTTGAGTTGCCTTGATTGGTCTGCTTAGGTCATGTGCCCTTCCTAAACCAATCACTACACTGTGCAGTACTTTCTTTGGCCAGTCATGGATCATCCTCCCCAGAATGGGATCAGTTGAACCTATTACTAGAAGAAGTAAATTCTTCAGTACAACACCAGTCGCATTACAACTTTTCCAACACTGCACAATTACTAATAAAAATTCAATGACATTATTTTTATAGTAGAAATTTCGTATCTGAGTAGCTCACAGAGGTAGAGTTGGTCTTTAAGAGAGGACAAAGGAGGTGACTCATGGCCATGTGGCTATATTTTAGGAACGCTGCAAATTCCTCCTGCCTAAAATATCTTTTCCATCTGCCAACTACAGTCTTAAATTCCAGTTACACTACTGAGATACATTGTTTTGGGCCTATAGCACGGACCCTCCAAGCTTTTTTCAGATAAAGGCAAATGTCTCTTAGCATTTATCATTTTTTACACCTCATATTGATTACCTTATTATCTTATCTGATTGATGACAACAGGTAAGGCAATAGTAAGGAGTCCCTCAGAGGAAGGAATCTGTATGAGTTGAAATGTCCCAAAGGGCAGGTCTGGAACCTGTGTGGCCAGGTTGACAGGAAGAGTGAGGAAAGGACTAGAAGGTGATGGTGCACTCCAGGCACAACGTGTCTAATTTGCAGTTTCTCTTTATAACAACACTACCCGTACCACCATTTAATTATATCTTAGAACAGGCAACCTATGAGAGGATGTTTGGAAATCTAGTCCTTTTTCTCAACAAAAGAAGTTCCTTGTTGGAGACATGGCTGAAGAATGGCATCAGTCTTGAGTCTGCAAGGAGATGGTAGGTCATTTAAATATAAGACGGTCACCAGGAAGAACCTTAGACTCTAAGAATTCTCTTGAAGTATTTCCAGCTTTTAATGGTCTAACAGTTAAGCAAAGAAGTCTGCAAGACCCTTGTTGATCTTTTCTAATGACATTTAAGTGCCAATGTCTAAGTGACTTATTTTTCAGCTAACGCAATAACAAAGATAAAACAATACCTGAAAACTAGTGTCCCATGTGATGTGGGGCAAGATATTGGCCTTCCTTAAACTATCGCAATTTTGAGCTCCTTATAACTAAGTTTCCTATCTCTCCAGGCCCCTCCCTTTCCTATTCCTATTATATATATTATATAAATATTCCTATTATATTAATATAAAATTAGTAAGGAATATGGAAGAAAGAATGAATGAACAAACAGAAATGGAAGAAGAAGATACCCCATTAAACAAATAAAAGTGTATGCTGGAAAGGGGATGGGAAGAGAGTAAAAGTGTAAAAAAAATTTTTAAAGGAAACTTTATTATATATATTTTATTATTGTTACTTGGCTTACATGACATTAATCATAACCTTTAGTAGTTTAGTAAAATTATACTTAGTGATTCTACCTAAACTAAAAGACATTGTTCCACATTTGGGATTCAACTTTGAGGAAGGGAGACAGGGCCATCTCGGGTCTAGATAAGTCTGACCACACAGATAAAAAGTGTCTCCTATAAAAGTCCCCACTGACGAATTAAGCTAAAATAAATTCAAATATACAAACAAGTTGAATAAAAAGCAAGTACTCCAATTCTTTTACACCTACTCCCCCCCCCCCCGCCGCCCCACACACACACAGAAAGAATGAACTACTGCTGTTTTTGAAAGTGTCATAAAGATACAGGTCGGTTATGCTGTTCCCCTGCACGGGTTTCCATTGGTAATAAATGGTTTTCTGAGAGGTTTGAGTTAAAGCTCTTATGTAAATAGAGAGAGGCTTACATAATGCTCTTTAAACTAGAACTTTGAAGACAATCTGCAGTAGGCATATGAAATCTGTTTGTGCTGCAAATGGCATCTGAAAACTGACAGGAAACCATCCAAGACGCGGTTTAAGAAAACAGGAAGAATAAACACCCACGGTGCAAACTTCTGATCAATCATTTAACCAAACTTCAACCACGACTAGAGAATACTTAAGAAGTGCGTCCTGGGGCTTATAATAATACCACTAGCCACATTATGTTTTCAGGAGCGCCCAAGAACATTATTCATTGTAAATTTCTATGTAAATTGTCCAGGGGCAGGGGCATTACTTTGGTCCACCCAAGAGTCAGATGGCGCGGGTCCCCTCCCTGTGAGTTTCGACAGTGCATCATCTCACGGAAGAGGCTAAACTAGTATTGATTTTCCAATTTCTAAAAGGAGTAACCATTTGGAGCAAAGGCACGCTCTCAGGGACGCGGGGGTTGGTAGGGGGCAGGTCTGAGAAAGGGAGAAACACTTCAGAGCTGCGGAGAGGGGGGGATGGAGCTGTGGGGAGCTAGCGGAGGCTTCTCGCTGCCCAAGTAGCGGGGCTGCAAAGTTCCTGCCACAACAGCTGCGACGTTTTGATTCTGTGGACCTGCCAGGAGAGGCGTTTCCCTTGCCAAAACAGAGTCTTCTTAGGGAGGTTTATGTATTGTTCGGGAAGGCAGGACTATCTTCTAGTCGTTTTCACTCTCCTCCACCTTTATTACCCTGAATCCTTAGGCCCTCCCCTCGGAACCCCTTCAAAGTGGAGAGGGAGCGTGGGAGGGAGAGAGCGCGCGCCAAGTTTCAAATGTCGCCAGGCTTTCCAGAAGCCCCGGGCTCTCGCAGGACTGGGTGCAGGCGCCTCTCCAGGCCTCTGAGCCCCGCCCCGCCTCCCCGTCCCCACAATCCCAGGGCTCGAGGCTCCGCAGGGAACTGGGGCGGAAATTTTCCAGCCTCAAATTCGGGGCGGACTAACTTTCAGGTCCACTCCAACCCCGAGATGGGATTCCACTTGATCTTGGAGTTCGCGAAGTAACTGCCAAGTCAGAGCGCGCGTTCCGCAGTGCGCAGTGGCCGTGCGGCGCTGGTTCTTGCCATGGGGCAGACAGCGGAGGACCAGGGACGAGCCGGCAGCTAGAGGAGCCGTCCGGCCAGGCGCCTCAGCGAGTGTCTCCCCGTCCCGAACCCCTTCCCGTCATCCCCCGCATTCCCCCCGGGGCGACCCTCCCTCCACCTGCGGACTGCCCCAAGGAATGGAAAACCTGCACGCAGAGGCCACCCCCCACCCGGTCTCTGTCGCATCTGCTAACTTTGCTAACACTCCCCTTTCACTGCCTTGAAAGTCACTATTTACGAACACGTCGACTCGCGCTCACGCACGCCTGCCCTTTTCTCCAGAAGCCTGAAAGTGGCTGAATTGAAACACTGACACGTGAAAACTCTATTCTGAGTGACTTAGAATCGCCCGTTTTGAGGTTTTAATCTTGGTCCGCCGGTCCCGCCCAAAGTTCAGGGCAGCTGTCCGAAAGGTCCCCGCATTCTTTGCTGTCCCTAGGAAAGGTGAGGCTAGGAAGAAGGGGGAGGCAGCGCGGGGAATGTGAGAGAGGACTGGGGCCACACTGTGTATCTAGGAGGAAACTCTGAATCCTAATCTCAAGAATATAAGTCTTTGAGCAGTTTCCAAATCGAGTCAATTTGGCAGCTTTCTTCGGAGCCCGGGTACCCCAAGTGGCAACTTAGGAAATGGGAGAAGGAACGTGCCACCACAGACCACCTATCCTGGTGGGAGAAGGTACTGCTCCTCCCTACTTCTCCCTTTTCCCTGCTCCCTCTCCATCAGCAACAGGTTTTCAAGTTGAGGAGACATCCCCTCCAACCTCTCTCACTCCCTACTGGAGGCCTGCCCTGTGCTCATCCCAGACAGAGTCAAGCAGATGCTGAGCTGGCCGCGCCCTGGGGCCAGAGTATTGTGAGATTTCTAAATGTCAGGGAACTGTTGAGGAAATGGCTGACAAACCTGTAGTAAACCTCTTCACGAAGGAAATGAATACTGTTGTCTTGGCTTTTGGTTGTGTGTCCTTCATGCCCCCCAAGAAAACAATTTTTCTGTTCCAAACACACTTTGGATCAAGTTTCGTCCTTGCATTTCTAGCTTAGACGTTTCTACTGGAAACGAGTGTGTGGTGCGTTTTGGTTGGGCGTTACTTGCAGGTGTCTTGCCGCTTAGTTTTCCTGGACTGAGACATTGACTGGTGACCTAGGCTTGTTTGGGACAGCTGTAAAATGTCCCTCTAATGTTCCAGGTCTACCTGGGGACCACCCACCAACTCCCTGCTCTCCAGTTATCATTGTTAGTGCAAGGTGAAGAATGAGCTTAATTCTCTAATAATATGACCTATTTCGATACAGTCAAGGAAAGAAAGGAAAACAGTGAAGACGGTGGCTAGACACCCCCAAACTCTGACTTCGGAGAAGGAAAATCCTCAACTACTGCCTCTCAGCACTTTGCATTGTGTTCCTGAAACCTGGAAATAAAAATAGAAGTTGTTTGATGTATGAGGAGACGTTATCTAATTAGGTCATAAGAAATTTAATCTTTCCAGCATGCAGGTCATATAATTAATGTTAATTTAACGCTCAAATTCTCAGTCATTAATTTTTATTCTCTTAAATGTAGTTTGGCATGGGTCCCTGATCCATGGCAATGGATTTTACTGGATATGAGAGCACTCTTGGTCTTAGGAGTGACTCACCACAAACCTACCCATCCCAATAACAAGATCACATCATGTATGCGTTATTAAGCCATATAATTGAACGGTCCATAGTTTGCATATCAGACTATTAAAATAATGTGTTTTGCTTTTCTCTGAACACGTATTGTTCAAGCCTCTGTGAATATGTAGTGATTCTGATAATTACCTCCAAATTACTGCAAATGTTCTCTTCATTAACATGATTTCTTTCAAGCATTTTTTTAAAAATGTGGATATCATCGTGAATTAAGAGACTTCTTACAAAGTTATAACTTTTCTAAAAAAGGAATTTGTCATTGGAAAGGAAAGCATGTATTTTAAATGGAGGATGTAGAAAAATGCTTTGACAATGCCTTTCAAATGGCTTCCTAAGGTCAAATAAAAGTTTTCTGTCTAGTTTTCATGCTGCTTCTAGGCTAAAGATAGACAGAAAGAAATAAAGAGAGATGGTGTGGTGGGGCTGACTTTCAAAGTCACAGGAGAGTAACAGAGAATCAATTTTTCAAGTTTCAACTATCCACGTCCTTCTGGTATAGATAACTTGTCCCTACAAATAAAATCTTAACTCATTACCTGAGATAGAGCAGACTATATAACCCCTTTTAAAAGAACAAACTCAAAACTTTCTGAAACTAACAGCTCACCATTAACTAAGTATTACTGTTTTCCTCCTCACTCTTCTGAGCTATACTATTGGAGAAATTATAAGCGGTAAAAAACAAAAACAAAAATAATAAAAAAAAACCTTCATTGCAACCTTCCCTTCACACACTGTTTTCAAAGTTGAATAGCAAGACATCAAAACAAAACAAAACAAAACAAAACAAAGCCTACTGCAAAATAAGAGTCTCTTAAATGTGAGAAATTTGCAACTACACTTCTTTCTAGTAAGGTTTTCCTTTGAGTGATTTTTAAACTCTCCTAACAGGCCATTCCGCCGCTGGTATTGCCGCTCCTCTGTACACTGCCGGCGCCGCGCGCGGGTCCCTCTCCTCGGACCGCGCCTTCAACGCGGAATCGCTCCCATCAGCCCAGCGGAGAAGGGGTTTCAACCACTGGGAAGGCATAAGTTGGAGAAAGTTGTGGAATTTTTCCTAAACAAAATAGGGGCAGGAAAACAGTTGGGCTAGGGGACGAAAGGCGGAGAGTAGCTGGGGCTTTCAGCTCGCTCCAGCAGTAAGCTGCTTGGCCGTTCCCCGCGGGGCCTGTCCCTCTTCCCTTGCTCAGTGCCCAGGTCCTCCGGGCCCTTCTCCTCGAGCCAGCAGTCGGCTCTCAGGGAAAGGGTGCCAGGCCCCAGGCGGCACTTTTATTTTGGTTGAGAGGAGGGAGGGCTGCTCCCAGGCCCCAGGGAGGCGAACTGAGCCTTTCTGTTTGGATTTCCCTCCTCGCTATAGCAACCAGCAGCATCCGGACAAAAATGCGCCCTCCCTGGACAATGGCCCGGCCTCCTGCTTCTCGCCCTCGTCTTCCTCCCCCGATCCCAGCCAGGACCTGCCTGGGCGCTCTTCGACCACGGAACATCCCTCCCCGCCACCCCCACCTCCATCCTTTCCAGAGCAGTCCCTCCCGGGGTCAGGCCAGGGCGCTGGGAAGCCTTAGCTCTTGCTTTCTACCCCCACTGATCCCCCACGCGGGCCGAGGGTAGGACACAGGACCTCACTACCGAGTTCGGGGGCTCCCGCAGGGGAGTTCCCTGCGGGCACTGTGTGGGTGTTTGGATGGCCCTGAGGAGTACAAACTCCACCTTTTTCCAGGGTTAGAAAATATATATATTAGAAAAATGCATAGAGCAGACTACACCTCTCCCCCGCCCAACACACACACACACACACACACACACAGACACAGACACAGACACAGACACAGACACACACACACACACACACACATTAATATAAGCACCCCAGACCGAAGTACTAGGCATGATCTCTGACTTTCTTTTACTCTCCCAAGGTTAATTAAGTTCCCTTCCACGAACTGAGCTCCGTACCTATTCATTATTCTCTCCCTCTGACCTAGGGCATTAATATGATCAGGCCTATGACTCGGCCGTGTTCTGTTTTCCTATTTTGCATTTAATGCTGAGACCCGGCTGCCCTAGATTACCATCGAAAACTCTCAGAAAAGACAAGAGGAGCCAGGAGGTCTCCCTGCTCCAATCTGCCTAAGGCTTCCTCTTTCTGACTCCTCTTCCGGCCAACTTCTGCCCCTATGTTCCCAGGACTCAAATTCTGGAAACCTGTCTTTAAAAATACAATCATCCCTAACTTTATGATGTCCAAAGGCTGTCTAGAATGACAGATTCGAAACTCTGAGACCTAGCAGAAGATTCTGGCCCACAGTTATTACGGCTGTGGTTAACTGCTCTCCAGAAAAGCATCTCTCCCGCCAGTGCACCACCTGCTCTCCTTCCCGTCCCCCCTTCCTCCCTCCCCCCCCCCCCCCCGCCCCCCCCCCCGACACTAACAACAGAATTGTTAAGTGCACTTGTGCACTTCAGAAGGATTTGCATTCGTGCTGTGCGCAGGCAGAATAAGAGAACTGAAGTCCAACTTCAACCAAATACAGCCTGTTTATCCCAGGGCTGGAGCAACAGCCCTAGCCCTTGGAAATGGCTTCAGTGAAATAGCTGAGTACACCCTCCTCCCACTTCCCCAGCATGCCTCTGTGCGCAGGTGTATGTTAGTGCACTCATAGGTAGCTTGCCTTCCTCTTCGAAAATTGCTCCAGAGGATGAGAGAAGCCAGGAACTCCAGCAAGAGCTTCATCTCAGTACATTTCCAAATGCTTTAGAGCTAAGGAGGTTTCTGTTGAAATCACTTTAATTTATCAAAGAGTTGTCATCCCCTACTGGTGGCCAGCCATCCACCTGCTTTAAGGCTAGGGGGAGAAAACGTGAACTAGCCTGTGTGTGCGTGTGCACGCACACACACACGCGCGCGCGCACACACACACACAGACAGACACCTTTAGGCTCCATTGTTAAGAGGTCATTTAACTGTTAGTCCTTTGAAAGTGAAATTGCGGGAAGCAAACTAGAAGCCACCAATTGTCTCCTGTTCTGTTTCTGAGATTTTTTGTTCTGTTTCTGAGATTTCATATAAACAAGCTATATTAACTCCTCCAAACAGAATTTATCTTACACACTGATGGAATGCTTCCTTTATATTTTCTCCCTCCTAAGGCCTCATATTTACCACTCAGGATTTAGCAGGCTTCCTTTGATAAATTACTTAAAGTAATCCTTGAAACAGCTAGACTATCTGGGGGTGACATGGTGTTAGATGTCTTCAAGCCATCCCTGTCTATAAAATATTCACTTGCAGACTACAAAGGGGGGACTGTTTTTAATGATAAAATTTATAACTTGAAGAAAAAGGGTAAGATACTAGTATCTATAAATACAGATAATTTTATTTCAAATACTGAATTAAGGACATTATATTTCACTGGTTTACACAGTAATGAAGGTAAAATAGAATTTTTGTATGTGATGTGTGGCCTGAGTTGCCAAGCATATGACATAGGGCAGTTTCAACTTTCAGAAAACTTTTCATTCTTCAAGACCTTTTATGACATAAGGACAGATGCACATTTAGGAATTTGCAAAATGTAGGTATAGATAGTAACATACAAATTCATATGGAAGCTGTATTGCTTCAGGAGAAAATGTGCTGTTGCATAATTAAAGATAATAAGTTCTGTTTTTTGTTTGTTTGTTTGTTTGTTTGTTTGTTTGTTTTGGTAAATGTTTATTATGTCTCTCCCAAGAACCAGCGACTTGGAAATGCATTTTCCATGTTCCTTATAAATGCATCCCCCAAGGTTGAAGTTCTTGAAGCTTTATGGCAGTTTTCATTAAAGCAGCCAGCTGCCTTTTTGTGTGGATTGGCTGTTCAAAGCTCTAGATCTGAAGCCGGAGCCTCAGTTTTGACATTCTGCAGGCCCTTAGTAAAGAAGTTCCTCTCAGAGGTTGGAGGGGGGTCTCACCAAATCAAACAGCTGCTGGGGTCTAGCAGAAGAGCAGGAAGCACAGGAATGAATGACTGAGACAAGGCTTTTTAAAAAGAGGAGGAGGAGTAGGGACATTCAAACATGATCCTCCAAGGTGGATATATGAAAAAAGAAACAGCAGTTTCTTTTTCTAGTTTTACCTAGGTTTAAACCAGCTGCCACCTCCACTCCTCCAATGGCCATCTACTAAGAAAATTCTTACTGTTTTCTTTCGTTTCCTGATTCCTATTATCCTGGGAGTACAGAAATAAGAAAAAATTAAGATCAAATGAATACCGTTTCACTTCTGTTTTAGTAATTGTGTGCCTCCAGCTCAATGTATGGGAGTGGTCATGGTGGGTTTTCTGTCAACTCCTGGTATATAGAAATAAATAAATGCTATTTTATATATGGTGTGAGTGTGTTTACTAGATGAAAGAGTTAATAAATTAGAGTTCAAGTTACAGTGCATGGACTGACCCAATAACTTACTCAGGTGGAAATTTGGGGGGGGGTTGTCAAGGTGCTAGGTGCTACTAAGACCCACGTCGAGCTCACTATCTCGAGGAGTGTAAAAATGTGAGAGATAACATGGATGTCTTTTTGGTGTAGTTCTGTTATTCCAGGATGTTTCCCCTCCACTCAGCGCACCCCGGCAAGAGGGAGTCGGCTCCGTTTCTTCAGACAAGTCCAGCTCAGGGTACTGACTGAGTAGAGGTTCTTCCGGACCTGGGAGAAGAAGCTGGGGTGGCGCCAGCATCTCCCCACAGGTGCCTCCATCCTGTCCTTGCAGAAGGGGCTTAGGACACCGGGCAGTCCGCGCCCGGAGGCGGCGAGGCCCGCACGAACCGCCTGCTCAGCCATTGTCCTAGCGAGTGATCTCGAGGAGCTGTGCTGGAGTGAGGGAGATATTAAGACACCTTGTCAGTTCAAAGCATTTTAGCGTTGTTTGAAATCCTCTCCACGTCAACGTAAGCAGTCTGTGTATTTGAACAGCTGCTTTGAACAGTGAAAGGGAATGAACTGAATCAAAACCTCGAGGTGTCTGCCCGAGACACCTTCAACGTGCTTTTATGCGGGCGGAGAATGGCAGGCAGACGCGCGGACTCTGCCCTGACACGGTCAGCCCAAAGAATGGACCCCGAGAGCACGGGGCGGGGGAGGAACCGGTGGAGAGGCCCCCGACTGGACCTAAAACCTGCGAGAGCTCAGGTTTCAGGAGTCCCAAAAAGGTGCTGCCTTGGGAGGCAGACCAGGAAGCCCAGGGTGCTCGGAACCCGGCATTCGCGCCAACCGGGCCCCGGGCGCCTGAAGGGGAGGCGGCGGTAGCTCGTGGGGAGGTGGTGCTCAGAGCTGCGGTGCGCGCCCAGCCTGGCCCGCCTGGCGATTGGCCGCGCTCGGGGGTGGGGGTGGGGTGCAGAGACTGAGGCCCCGGGTAGGCTATTGCTTTGTGTACTCCCGGGGATTTATTGGGTATATTAAACCCTGTTGGGAACGTTTCGGCTCCTCGGCCGCCAGCGAAATGAGACGGGGGTGGAGGGTGGAGTGGAGACCTGGGAAGTCAACGTGGGAAGGATCTCAGCATTAATCGCCGGTGATGTCCTATCGCAGACAGGAAGTTTTGATGTACACGTGCAGCCTGTGCTTGTCCTCTCACACTAGCGCCCTTTGCGGGAAGGAGGGCGGGCGGTGGGGTGGGGTGTGGAGAGAAAGATAAGAGGAGGAGGAACTTTTAAATTGATTCAGAGCCAGGCCGCTTTAGTTCCCTCGGATATGTATTTGGAAACTTCATTCTTCTCTCGAGTGTATCATCTGCAAGGGCTGCAGAAGGCCTTGTCCCTCGAGAAATGTGAAATTAAATCCAGAGAAAAGCAGACACCTGCCCCAGAAAGGTGGGGGAGAAGTATGAGCTGCTTAGCACTCGAACGCGGCCCTTCCCCAGGGCTGGATTCTTCTGTCCGTGGGAGCTCTGAGCTCCCAGGTCCGGGAAAAGAAAGGCGCGACGTGTCAGGAGAAGATGCGACTGGCGAGCTGTCTGTGCCCTCCCCAAGGCCCAGGGAAAGTCACGCGCCTACCACAGGGGACGCAGGGCCGAAGTCGCGAGAAGGCGGTTCTGCCCGCCACCCAGCCCCTTGGCTCGCGGTAGAGGAGCCCCGGGCACCAGCCACTGAGTCTGCGCGCTGAGGCTCGGACTTTTTCATTTTTTCCCAGCTGGACAAAGTTATGGGATTCCTAGCAGCCCCCAGGCGCGCGGCCAGAGTGGCCCCGCGCTTGCGCTGGGACGGAGCGACACGCTGTGTGTGTCCTCGCCTCGCCTCGCCGCGCGGGTGCGCGCGTTGTGGGGGTGCAGGTCCGTCCTGCTGGCGGCCTGTGGGCTCGCCCCTCCCCTATCCATTTCTCTCCCACACACACGCTCATAAACACAGGACACGTGGAAATTCTCAGCCAAAGCGTCTTGCCCGGGCGGGTGCTCAACGTGGTGATTTATAAACAGCTCAGCCACTCTCCAAAGAGCATGGCTCCTTGTTAGTCATGATGAATTTTCTGGCCCGCTCCAATCTGCTGTCTGGATTCAGATGCTCAGAGGCCCCAAAATGCTCCCTCTGAGCGTTGATCTGGCTGCCCTCTCAAGCCTACGACCGCCGGCAAAACCAGCGATAGAGCCAGGGGAGAGGTGGGGAGGCGATCCAGGTTCCCTGGGGTCTGTCATTCCTTTCCCGGCAGTAACTGTTGATTTCGCTTTACAGCGCCCATATACACACCCGGCCCTGCGTGGCGGTCACGCCGCTCCAGCCTGGGTTGGCGCCCGGGTTCTAGCTACGGGGCTTGCAGGCTCGGAAATTGGCAGGCGGCACCTGCTCTAGGCGGCTAAGGAACTGATGGCGCGACGCGCCCGCGCTCCGTAGAGCGGCGCTGCGGGTGCGTGGTCCCATAGTCTTGCTCTGGAGTTCACTGCTAAAAGCTGAGCTGGAAGCTTTGGCCAGCGCCAAAGACATAGACTAACGCCACCCGCTAGTGCCCACAGAAGTTACTGATTAGGAAGGTTCCCCTGGCGTCAGCCCATTTGCTTCACACACTCTTCCTCCTTCCGAAGCGGCTAACGGAAAAGTTGCACCCACCAGCGGTAGGAGCGCGGGGAATCGCGCACGCAGCCCCTCTGCGCCGCTTCCCGGAGCGGCCTTTGGCTACTGCGCCGCCCCCACGAGGCCGCACACCCCTCGCCAGCACTCCGGCAGCCTCGCACAAGGCGGAGCCCACGCAGGCTTCTAGTTTTCTAAACTAAAAACTGCGCGCGCCGGCGTGTGAATCTGACGGAGACTTTTAGAGTTTTGTTTTGTTTTCAGTTCAGACCGCTACTCTGTCAGAGCAAGCAACTCTGAGCCTTGACAGGAGTGCCTTAAAAGCCGCGACGCCGGCTGAGCCTGCTTCTCTCAGGGTTCTTTCCCCGAGGGACTGGAAGACAATTGGGCCTGGAAGCTAAAAGGAAGAGAGCCTGTGCCAGCCGCGGGGTAGAGGGGAAGGAGAAGAGCTTTATTGGGGCAGAAGTGTCCACACACCCTGGAGCAAGAGACACTTGTGCACTGAAACTCTAACCGTGGAATGCAAGGAGAGTTGAACAGGGGAACAAGTCTGGCTCTTGGCTCTAGGTTTAAGAGATACACGCTGTGTGTTTGTCCCTAAGTGAATAAAAATCCGACTCCCGCTGGCTGGGTGCGACCCAACTTTTCTCTTAACCCCTCCATTTTCCCATCTTAAAGCCCTATTGGAAAAAGAAAGTGGACGCCACTGCCCCCGCCCCCCACCCCAATCCTAGTCTTCCAAGTGTCTGTGGTGGGTAAGAGCACCGGGACCGCCCCCCTGCCCGGCTTCTCTGCCTGGGAGACAGATGGGGGGCGGGGCCCATCCGAGAGAGGGCGGAGGAGGCCCTGGGTGAGGAAGAAGAGGGGGGTGAGAACTGAGGGAATCTGAATCGGGAGGCGAAGGGGACGAGGAGGAGGGCTAGGAGGACTCCGAGCCCGGGGGAGGGGGAGGGAGTAGCTCTGCACCAATCAGTGACGCCGGCCTGGGAGGTTGCTAGCGGTATCCACGTAAATCAAAGGGCGCGGAGCCAATGGGAGGGGGCGGAGGGGGCGGGGCCCAGGCGCGTGCCGCTGCGAGCCGGCGCTGCCAAGAGAGCGGGAGAGAGCTGGAGAGAGCAGGGAGAGGGGGGAGCGCCGAGCTAGTCAGAGAGTGAGCGAGAGCGAGAAGGAGGGAGAGGAGGAGAAAGAGAGCGAGGGCGGGCGGGAGGCGGCGGCGGCGGCGGCAGCAGCAGCAGTAATAGCAGGAGCAGCAACAGAAGGCGTCGGAGCGGGCGTCGGAGCTGCCCGCTGTGGGAGAGAGAGGAGAAAGAGCTAGCGAGGAGAGGGAGCCCGAGACGAAAAAGTAACTGTCAAATGCGCGGCTCCTTTAACCGGAGCGCTCAGTCCGGCTCCGAGAGTCATGGCGACCGCAGCGTCTAACCACTACAGCCTGCTCACCTCCAGCGCCTCCATCGTGCACGCCGAGCCGCCCGGCGGCATGCAGCAGGGCGCGGGGGGCTACCGCGAAGCGCAGAGCCTGGTGCAGGGCGACTACGGCGCGCTGCAGAGCAACGGACACCCGCTCAGCCACGCTCACCAGTGGATCACCGCGCTGTCCCACGGCGGCGGCGGCGGGGGCGGCGGCGGCGGCGGGGGGGGCG
>NW_016809607.1:1220487-1238123 GCF_001698545.2 Rhinopithecus bieti
GGGGGCGGCGGCGGGGGCGGCGGCGACGGCTCCCCGTGGTCCACCAGCCCCCTGGGCCAGCCGGACATCAAGCCCTCGGTGGTGGTGCAGCAGGGCGGCCGTGGCGATGAGCTGCACGGGCCAGGCGCCCTGCAGCAGCAGCACCAGCAGCAGCAACAGCAACAGCAGCAGCAGCAGCAGCAACAGCAGCAGCAGCAGCAGCAACAGCGGCCGCCGCATCTGGTGCACCACGCCGCTAACCACCACCCGGGGCCCGGGGCATGGCGGAGCGCGGCGGCTACAGCGCACCTCCCACCCTCCATGGGAGCGTCCAACGGCGGCTTGCTCTACTCGCAGCCCAGCTTCACGGTGAACGGTATGCTGGGCGCCGGCGGGCAGCCGGCAGGGCTGCACCACCACGGCCTGCGGGACGCGCACGACGAGCCACACCATGCCGACCACCACCCCCACCCGCACTCGCACCCGCACCAGCAGCCGCCGCCCCCGCCGCCCCCGCAAGGTCCGCCTGGCCACCCAGGCGCGCACCACGACCCGCACTCGGACGAGGACACGCCGACCTCGGACGACCTGGAGCAGTTCGCCAAGCAGTTCAAGCAGCGGCGGATCAAACTGGGATTTACCCAAGCAGACGTGGGGCTGGCTCTGGGCACCCTGTATGGCAACGTGTTCTCGCAGACCACCATCTGCAGGTTTGAGGCCCTGCAGCTGAGCTTCAAGAACATGTGCAAGCTGAAGCCTTTGTTGAACAAGTGGTTGGAGGAGGCGGACTCGTCCTCGGGCAGCCCCACGAGCATAGACAAGATCGCAGCGCAAGGGCGCAAGCGGAAAAAGCGGACCTCCATCGAGGTGAGCGTCAAGGGGGCTCTGGAGAGCCATTTCCTCAAATGCCCCAAGCCCTCGGCCCAGGAGATCACCTCCCTCGCGGACAGCTTACAGCTGGAGAAGGAGGTGGTGAGAGTTTGGTTTTGTAACAGGAGACAGAAAGAGAAAAGGATGACCCCTCCCGGAGGGACTCTGCCGGGCGCCGAGGATGTGTACGGGGGGAGTAGGGACACGCCACCACACCACGGGGTGCAGACGCCCGTCCAGTGAACTCGAGCGGGGGGAGGGGCAGAGCGCGGGGCTCCCCCTCCCCTTTGGTCCTTGGCCCTTTCCCGGCCCTCTTGTTCCCTCTCTAACTTCTGATTGTTCTTTTATTTTTAATTATTATTGCCCCGTCCCTTAAAAAGAAAAAAAAAAATAAGGAAAAAGGAAAGCAACTAAGACACTGGACTATCCTTTAAAGGTAGCAGGTGTAATGATGTGTTTTGACCTTTGCAGACGAGTAACCAGGCAATGGAGTGGAGTGTCTCCTGGAGAGAGTGAGGAGAGTGTGTGATAGATAGATAGAGAGAGAGAGAGAGAGATGGCAAGCACTGAGATAAATACCTGGCAAAACTAAATAAATTACCAAAAAGGAAAAAAATATCCACCAAACCATGATAAACACAAGACGCAGCTTCCTGATGCTTGGAGTTGGCACATGCTGCTGTGTTTATTTGATGTGGATTCCCATCAGGAAAGAGGAAAAAATACACACGTTCTTTGATATAGGCAAAATTTAACCACATAAATTTGCACTGCAAGAAAATTGAAGTTTACATGAACAAATTCATGAACATATTTTCTCTTTCTCCCCACCGTTAATTTGGGAATTGCCGTTTTGGGGGATTTTGTTTTGCTTTGCTTTATTCATCGGAGAGAGTTGAAGCCAGCTCTTGGCCTCTCTCCATTTCTTATGTTCTTGTGTTGCCTCTTATTCGTACTGTTCGTGAACTTTGGTTACCTTCAGATTCCCCTTGCAAGGGTGTAACATCTATTTGTTCCTCTTACCAAAGCAAAACGATTGGCTTCATACAAAATAGACAATTCTCTGCTTTCAGGAAATGTGCGTGGTCTACCCGCTTTATCCAAGGCAAGAATCCAGTTTGGAATATAAAAATAAGCATTGGTTGTTGTTACCAGCCACAAAGTAAACTTCATTTTCAGGCAGTGTTTCTGGGGGAGGTTATGGAGGGAAGAAAAAAGAAAATCGATAGTGAGTGACTGATTGCTTCATTTTATCAGGCGGGCCCATTGTGAAAGAGCTCAGAGGAAATGTGGAGGTTAAATATATTTCCAGAGTTGTCCAGCAGAAAGAAAGTGGCACTTTGAAGAGAACTAGGGAAGTATATATCTTCAGATATCCCTATATAGTTCTCTACCTTCAGTTTTAGTAAGAATTATGAAGAATTCTTTGTGCTGACAGCAGCAGTTAAACTTTGTTTCTCTAATAAGCTTTTTTTTTTTACATAAAAAAGGACCCAAGAACTTAATAGTGTATGCATAAGACTGTGTTTTTCAGCCCACAAATACCCACAGCATACACAGACGATCTCCACGCAGTAGACACGTTTTGTCTTCACTAGCTCATTTGTTTATCAAGTCATATTTAGGGTCCCACGCCCTCTTTTCCTGTAATTTATTGCAGAATATACCACTTTGACTTGGACAGCTTTCTCCCCCCTCTTTCACTAAGGAAGGCAAATGAAGGGGGAAAAAATGCCATTTTCAATCCTTCCTTTCTCCCCTTTGTTAATAGTTTTAAGTGCATTTTTGACCTTATCTTGATGGAAAACGGTTAACTCCAAACACAAAAGACTCTACTGGAAAGTGTAGGTGAAAAAACTTGTAACTGTATTGAAAATAAATACCATTAAACTGTGATCAGTTAAAATTTAAAAGAAAAATCAGCACAAAAGGGCGCTAAAAGGGAAAACACTTTTGTTAATCTTAAAAGTTTGGGGTTTTTTTCCAGTTAGGTATTAGATAAATTTTTATTTTAAAAAATGAAAGTCTCACTACCATAAAATTATGGTTCAGCATCAGATTAGCATTGCACTCAGTCTTTAAGGTTTTAGGAAATACGCTTTATATTGTCTTTTCAAACACCTGTGATTGTTTCATTTTCAATGTTTTTGCAAGATAAATGGTGACTTATAATGGGCATATTTATTTGCCTGTATTTCATTTCCCCCAATGAATGTCACAAGGAGATGGGCACGGAGCTGCTTCGGGTACATCACGCTGCTTGTTCCTGAGGTATGGGGACTGGCCTTTAGTGAAGCTATCCAGAGCAGGGCAAATAGCCACTGGTGAAGGGAGGAAATGAATTTTCAGATACTTATTACCAAGTAGGTAAGGTCAGAAGCTGGAGTTCAGAGGATGTATCTACAGCTTCTCTGACTCTTATAGGTTTACTAAGATGAAAGTTACCACTGAACCTTACCACTATGTATATATGTTTAATATCTGTCTTTTGAAATGCAGAAATAGTTTAAATGTTTCTTTGTCTATTTTTCTTTTTTTTAATGCTACCCAGGGAAATATTTTCATATCATTTTTAAGTGGCCTGCCTCAATGTATATTTATTTCTTTTGAAGCAAAAGGTTCTGGAAACTGTTTTCTGTAGCTTTAAATGAATAGGTGAGCAAAATCTATATGGGATGTAATTTTTTTGTTCAGTCTCTTAAAAAATACTTTGTTTTTGGTACATTTGGTTGTGCTTGTGGGGAAAATAAAAACGCAGAGATCCTTATATATTTATGTTAAAGTAATATTTTATTATCTACATAAAACAGAAATGCACAATACCTTCATAGTTTGTTCTAATTATTGAAATATCTTTATTTTATTTTTAAAGATAGTGCCAAGTTTTAAGGGGGGAAAACCCTAGACCTTAAATTGACTGAGTTGAGTTGTGTGTAAAACACTTCCCTTCCTTTATACTTCATAAAGTTTTGGAATAAATTTTATGCATATACCGCCAGATTTCATGTTCATAACTTTCAGAGGCTTTTTTTTTTTTTAATGGAGACTACTGGTCTAATTCACTTTTCTTTGCAAAAACTATTAGTCCCAAATCTTTCAGCCACTATGCCTGTAGCATTAAATTGAAATGGTCATTGGGTTTGAGCTTCAATTTGTTGAGATGTTTGTCCCCTTTAAATATGTGCAGGTATGCCTGCATCTTCTTTCCAGGTTAACTGTACCTTATTCAATTGTGCAGTTTTGGAGAACATCAGTGGAACTAGGTGGACTTTAATCTCTACCCACAGGTCCTCACATAATTTGGGATCTACAGAAAAGCAAGATTTAGGAGATTATTATTTTTAATAATTTACAAGTATCTCTTAACAAAGAATAACCCTGATAGTATGCTATTGTGTGTTTACTAAATGATTAGAGGTAGATCCTATACATTATTCCTGTTTGGTTTGCATAAAAAGATGAATTTTACAATGGTTTATACAATTGTGTCTATTTTTCATTAGGCATACAAATGGGCTTTAAAGCAAGTAAAGAAAAAAAAAAAGAACATATGGGAGAGATTCAAGCCGTGATGCTAATAACAGATTGTTTCAGACAATCTTAGATGACACAGTACCAAAAATCCGTTTTAAGGTTAGTGAGAATTTCAAGCAGTGTTGGATCACTTTACAAGTTTGATGATGTATTTAAAGCCCTCCTTGGAACATTGGTTTAAGTATAAATGTCCATTTTGAAAGGTAGTTTCTGGGCTTATTACATCTGATCATTTTTTCTAACTCCTAGTCAATATTACATGGGTCTCAAACAGATTCCACCAAATGATCTTCTCAATAGTCTGAACGAGAAGTGACAGAAAGAAGAAGTGTTTTGTGACCGCAGACATGCTGATGGGTAAAATGTTTAAGCTGGGTATAGATTTGAGTTCTGGGTCAATATTCTCCTCTACTGCAGGCAGAAAACAAGCAGCATCTGCCCTCTGCAGGGCATTTTAGTGGACCTTGAGAAGGCATTTTTGTTCTTAGCCACAGGGACTGCTGACTGGAAACCATCACATGTTAAACGTGCACACCGTGGTTTTGACCCATGCTTGCTGTTCAGATCCTAAGGCTACTCAGGTAGTTGCCACACTGGTTTGGGGGAATGTATTACACACTAAGGTGGAAAACCCCATCACTGCCACTGGGAGAAATTTGTGGGTCAGTTGCCCCTAAGATGTTGGCTAGCCATAACAACAAACCCTTTCTTTCTCCTAAGACAATGCAGAATACAGCTGTCCCAAAGACCTCCTGTGTTTCTTCAAAGTATGTTACTTTTAAAATTTATGTAATAATATGGGGGAGAAATGATCATGTGAAAAAGAGTTATGTGAAGGTCAGATGGAGGGAATAGCCACAAATAATATTACCTTTGGCAGTCCTAAACATTCTCGGTTCCCACGAAGTAACCGCCTTTACATTTCAGATGGTAGCAACAAAAGCACTGTTCTCTTCCCCTTCCCTTCCTGCTCCTACCAGTGGAGGCCACACACTGTTTGGCAAAATTTCTGGTGAAATGGCTTTGGTAAAGACATTCATCTACCTTCTTATTTTTTCAAAAGCAACTAATAAAGAGATGCAACAGCAACAATGGGGGAGGGGGTTGGCATTTGGGTGCATTGGTACCTGCACATATATGTCTATATGCTGCATTCATTTGCTTTTCACTTGCCTTACTTTGGAGGCAGCTTGAGTAGTGCTGGGGAGCCAGGTTAAATTATCTTTCTATCACTAGTCTCCATGATTTGGCTTGGTTGATTTTTTCAAACAGTTTATATAGAACTCTGTTCTAGATTCTATTGAATTTCTAAACAAGTTTTAAAATGAGGCAAATAATGAAACTTGTACAGAAAAAGAAAGAAGGCTGGTGAAGTAAGGGTCAAAGGTAAGAGTGATTCTTTGGGTCTGCTTGTTTAGTTCAGTGAGTAGGGCAAAGCACAGTGTTTATTTAAAATGAAAGAAAAACATGCATCTTGAAGTACTATGAATCTTGATATTATAACTAAATGGAATGTATAGCTACGTTTTATATAAACGTTTTCCCTGTTTAGGAAAGTTTACTTTTCAATCATGCATATTCTTTTAACGGGGGCAGATGGCCGTAGGAAAGAATCAGGGCTTCTGATACCTATTCCCACCATTTGATTCAGGATGGGAAACAAGGCAAAAGTGGCAGGGGCCTGCCACCCAGCTAACAAATCATGGAATTAACTGACCCATGTTTTCAGAACTGGGCCAGTGTTATTTTAATGCCTCCTTATCAGGCAGGCATGAGGGTACCAGAAAATGGCTTTTTTCGTTTTCCTAAGGCCTTGCTTGACTGATAAGAAGATAAGGAAACAACGAATATTTTAACATTTTTCTGGTGTTTGGTGGGAAACTAGGAAATTTGTTCCCTCCTTTAAAAGAAGAAAACTTAATAAACTTTATCATACAGTACCTTCCTTTATCTTAAAGACACCTCTGCTTGACTTAGCTGTTAGAGGTTTTAGAAATAATTTATTATGCCATCAAAACAATCCTGGCCTCTTTTGTTGTTCCTAGAATTCTGATTGTTGGTAACATTAAGTTGTATTTCTTTTTTTAAAAAAAAATTCTGAAATGTTATTTAATACACCAGTAAAAGTGCATCTATAGCCTAAAGTTTATTCCTTCCACGTCTTTCTGAGTTTTTATAGCTCTTTGTCTGGGATTGGGGAGGGGAGGACTTCCATATGCGGTTTGTGCGTGAAGAGCCTAGGCTCTGGAGTGGTCTCTAGTTGGCGGCAAACAGCTCTCTGCTCTCAGAATGGGGAGCTGTCATCTAGGAAAAAAGAAGGAAATAAATCCCCCACAAAGACGTAGTTGTCACCAATTTTAGGAGGACGGGGTAGCACTAGGACCCCATCTGAGGGATATGGAGGGGATTTTGATTTTTATGAATTGTATACGATTAACTCTGTGTGTCGAGCAACGGCAATAGGAAATCTCACTGTGGAGTAAATGTGAATTTGCGTCCTTTTTTATTTGGGTAATATATTTTTCCTCCCACCAGTGTTTCCTCTGGGTTTGTTGTTTAAAAAGGAAAGAAGGAAGAAAAGGCCACACACCAAAAAATATGGCCACAGAGAGTTTGGAAGGAGAATGGGAAAAAAGAAAGTTTCTTGTGGGGTTGTAACACAAATTAGCCATTGTAAATCACTGGGCTTCAAGGTTCAGGCAAATCTATGTGGAAAGTGTTAGGAGTTCTTTTCCTCCTCCTGTTAAGAAATCTCATTTCGTCAGAGGAATTTTTATGTTCCACAACACATGATTCTGGAGATAATTATTTGACATTAGTAACTTTTTATTGATGTTGTTCCCCTAACAAATATTCTGTCAAAATTGGTGCAGCGCCTGGACAAGGCAGGCGAGTGTGCTGCCAGCCAGCATCTGCTCCTTGCCCAGTCGCAAAAGAGGTGCCTTGGCCTTGCCGCGCACCCCCCACCTCGGGGACCCTGACCGCTGTCGCGAAGGCCCAGACAGTTAGACTCGGCTGCGCGGGGAGGAGAGAGAGGGAAGGGAGCGGGGCACTCCCTGCACTTTCAGCCCCGGCCTTTGCTCGGGACGCTGCCAACTGTCCCTGAGTGCCTGCCTGGAAATCAGGTATTCTCTGCGGCTCCCCAGGCTCAGTCGCCCGGACCCCCAGGGGAAAGGTCAACAGCTCGGACGTCGAGCTGTTCCACTCTCTCGCTTCCCGAGGAAGGGGGGTGGGGGTAAGGGGGACAGTTGGTGTGTTTGCCCCCCACCCCCAGCAGAGGCTAGAGGTGGCGGTTAGGAGGAGTCCAGGTGTCTTGGGTATAACCGTCGCCCCGGGAAAGTGGGATCTACACGAAGGAGTTGGCAGGGCCTCTCTGGGGGCACGCGTGGCTTGGGCAGAGATGCGGTGGGCCTAGGAGTGACAAGGGGTCGAGGCCGGGAGGAGAGTCTCCTAGCTTTCTGCCTGCCCGGCTTTTCCACTTGACTCTGCAGAGTCGGGCCCAGGATATTGCACCTCATAGGAGAGGCAATTGTGGAAGACGGTGCCCCAAGAGAAAGAGGGAGATGAGATAAGTGCAGGAAGACTGGAGAGGAAAGGGGGACAGCTGCCCAGGGAAGTACAGTCATCTGGGCTTTTCCTGCTTTTTGCGGGGGGTGGGGGGGGGCGTATTGGCGAGAATGGAGGGGGACAGCTGAGAGCTGGGGAGCAAAGTTCTGAGGCAGGTTTCCTTCAGCTCCCACCCATCAAACTTCTGGGTGTTTCTGACCTCAGCTCCCTACCTCCAATGAAGAGGAACCTACTCTTCACGCGCTGAAGCACGGAGGAAAACGAATTATTAGACCCCCTGGAAACCACTCCCCTGCTGGGCCTAAAGTCAGTTCCCAGCAGAGGAAAGTCAGTCCCCTAGAGAAGAGAGCCTGGGAGCCCCTCTGGGCACCCCGGCATCTCAAGCCAGAGCTGAGGGCAGCGAAAGTAAGGGGCCGCTCCTCAGTACTGGAGACCTAGCGTCCATCTCCGCGAATTGGGGCTCTCAGGGCCCGCAGAAATCCCCCTTAGCCCTCCGAGGCCCCTGGAAGGAGTCGCCCCAAGAGAGGAAATCACTCAGCTCTGAAAAGCGTCGCAAACGGGCGGAGGGAGAGTTCTAAAGCGGCCTTTCGCCTCTCGGAGGAGGTGAGGCCGAGCCGGGGATGTGCGGGTTTGGGGCCCAGAGCTGCACCGCAGGACCGCAGAGGCGGGAAGCTGGCCGGAGAGGACTGGGAAGGTGACCAAGGGCAGCAGCAGGGGCTCCTGCGGGGCGCAAGTCTATGCTGGCGCCGGGCCTGGCCTCCGCCGGCGCGGCAGAGCCTCCCGATTGCTCCCGCCGCACCCGCCCGCGGCCACTCACCCGGCCCCGCGGCCAGACCGGGCGGGGTCGCACGCAAACAAGGATGCTTCTATTTACTCGCCTCTGCCTGTAGATTTCTAAGACATTCAGCAGGCACAATCATTAAACTAATTTGTATTTGATTGTTTGGGCGGACGGAGGGTAGTTTTATTGCTCTAAGCATTCAAGCAGGCACGCATCGCTGATTACCAGTATACATTAAATAAAGTTGTTTGTACACATTGTCTTACCACATATAGGCAGAGGCTTATTATTCTAATTACTCTAATTAGTGCATTGAAATGTTTTCTACTTGATTTGAGGAGACAGTGATTAGTTCTATTACTTCTTTTAACTCGTATTTTATGGAAAACTGTTGGTGCATGTTCAAATTACTTTATTTGCCCCTGGAATATAACGCTGACCCAAACGCAATGAACTGCACGGCCCTTGTGGGGCCCCAACTTTGATGTGGGCCTCGGCTTGGAAGAGGCGTCTGTTATTTATTATTTCCCTCCCACCAGCGTAGCCTGGTCTCCCAGCGCCGTGCCCGCCGCCCTCGCCCCATCCTGAGCCCCAGATGCGCCCTTCTCTGGACCAGTCCGAGCAGAGGGGGAATCCGAAATCTGCTCGGACGCAGCATCGCTGGCCGCCTGCCCGGCTAGTTCCCCAAGTGCGATTACTTTTAAAAGGCTCCTTTAAGCATATTTCCGTGAATCTGTTTCTTGTGCCTTAATGTTACTATTAATTGATAAGATCAGCTCATCAAACATACTATTTCGATAGGGAATTGTAATTAAAACCTTAATCCTGTTTGAGACTTTCTTCTCCCTTTAAATTCCTTTTTCTTATGAAAGGGGTGCAAAGTTCACTATAAAAAGTATTATAACAGGGAGATTAATTCGTTATCTAAATAACAATCTTTGCTATTGATCCAACGTACTTTCCGCCACCTTTTGTGTTAGTCCGGGAGGCCCTTAAAAAGGAGAATATGACAAAGCAGAAGATCTGGACCGAGCCCCACAGACTCCAATCGACTTGGGAGAGCCAGGGGATCCGCGGTCCGCCCCCCTTAACCACAGTCTGAGGAAGCTTCAGAGGTGGGTCCTGGCCGGACAGGCGATGCCACTGGGGAAGCTCAGAGCTAGAGCCGCGGGCCTGGGAGCCAGGCTCCTCCGTAGTCCTCTCCCCTCACGAAGGGAGATCTGCTCAGTCTCTAGGTAAATATTCGACCGATTCTGCTTTTACTTTTAATATTTAAACTCGGATTATCCCGTCTCTAAATGCGCGTTCCTAACCTTTGCCAGTGGCTGGGATGTAATAAATCCTGTCGGGGCCGGGGCGCTCAGCCTCCCCAGGTCGCGGCCGCCGCCTCCCTCCCGCGTCCCGCCCCGCCCCGCGGGCCCCGGCCCCTCCGCCCCTCGCCACCCGCAGCGAAAGCCGCGCCGAAATGAAATCAGCTCCTCCCCGCAGCTGACGGCTGAGCATCCTGGGCACTGGCAGACGGGGGAGGCCGCCCTTTATCCCGGCTGAGGAGTTCTCGGGGGCTGCAGATGGAGCCGCGGGGCCCGGGAGGAGAAAGAGCGCGGCTTCCTGGAGGCAGCAGCCCCCAGGCCCTGGACGGGGTAGCGAGTAGGGTCAGGGGCCGGGAGGTTGGGCGGGGTCTCTGGTTTGTGTCTGTTGGGTGGGGGGTCGGGGAACGGACCCTTTCCAAACCTATCTCCCCTCCTCGCTAGCCCTCTTTAAAAAAGGTGGTGGCCCCAGTTTGAGAATAAGCCCCAGCATCTCTGAAGCCACGAGGACCGTTTGTGCTCCCAAGTCAGCTCAGTATTCCGAGATTTTCTTCTTTTCTAAGAGCTTCACCCCCTCCCCACACCCTCCTTCTTTCCGTCTAACAAAGTCTTCTTTCCCCCACGCACAGACTTGTTATGTAACAAAGTCTCCCAGGCGAGTTTAACTGGAGAATAAAGGACACCCTAGCCCCACCCCTCCTTTCCTTTCCCTTCCCTCCTTCCTCCCGGCTCTCTTCCCCCAGTGCATCTGTTCTCCAGGACTTCTGTCCTAGCACCCAAGAAGGCGGCGGGCCTTAGCCGAGTAGAACTTTGGCGCCCCACAGTGGCATCGGCTCGGAACTACCCTTGATTTTACAGCCTCCCAGTCCGCACAACTGTTTTGTTTCAGATCCAATTCTCCTTCCCCTTACTCCTAGGACCTCTCCTTCCTCACTCTACATTCTTTCCCTCAACCCCTCCTAGGCAAACACTTATGAAGGTGACTATGCATATGACCCCTGCAAGGGTTTCTAAACATTTAGTTCTAGGTAATTCCTGAGTAGATATTTGAAAAGTTTAGCCAGAAAAGACACTACGTTCTATACCAGAAAAGTTCCCAAAGGTAAGAAGAATCACTTCCCCAGTTCCTTAGTTCCTACATGTTGAGGCTGTTGTAGATACGTCTTCAGTCTCTCTAAGAAGCCTCAGCTTTTGGCAGGCATTAAGACCAGAATACCAGGTTAGAAGTCACGGTTAATAGCAGGTAGAATGCTTCAATCAGCAAAAATGGAGTCCAGCAAATACTATTTTAACCCAGCCCAGGTTTCATCCGACACTTCTTGCTCTATAGTAGGTTTGTTCAGTTTTACCATTCAAAAGTGAGTTTTTTAAAAAGTGGATCACTTGAACAAGACTCATCCGTGGAAGAATTCTAGGAAAAACGTTCCCCTAGAAACTCCTACTAAAGTATCAGTTCAGCCTGTGAAGCTGAACTTTGCTTCTCTCAGAGCCCAGTGCATTTGTCCACCCTTACTATGGGCCATTTGCACCACGAATGTTGTTTTCTCCCTCTGCCTTTATCCCAAGTAATACAAGGAGGAGAAGAGAAAGGACTTCAGGCAAATCCCAGCAGTATTAATGGAACGGGGCAATGGACTTGAAGTCAGAATACATGCTTACTATCTATCCTTCTATGCTTACTAACCAGCATCGGGGGAAAGTCAGTTGACATCTTCAGATCTCAGTTTTCTCGTGTGCAGAATGTGGATAATATTCCTTTTTAAAATTTGCAACAGGGTTGAAGTAAGGCTCAGATGAAATAATATATATGAAAGCATTGTATAAATTAGCGCAAATTCAACCTGAAGCACTACTGTTGCCAACTGCAGTGGAGGCCTCTGTTGTGACTGTCTAATAAGAAATGTTTGTTTTGTTTTTGAGACAGGGTCTCTCTCCATCGCCCAGACTGGATTGCAGTGGTGCAATCATAGCTTACTTCAGCCTCGAACTCCTGAGCTCAAGGGATCTTCCCATCTCAGCCTCCCCAGTAACTAGGACTAGAGGCATGTGCCACCACGTCTCACTTTGTTGCAGAGTCTGGTCTGGAACTCCTAAGCTCAAGCAATTCTCCCACCTCGGCCTCCCAAAGTGCTGGGATTATAGGTGTGAGCCACTGCGCCTGGCTTAAGAAATGTTTTCTGACTTAAAAACAACCGTATAGCCTTATGTCTATTTGTGTGAGGGAAGAGAAATGCAGGAACAGTCATCTCAGTTGCATTATCCAGGGAAGGCACCACCGATTCTGGTTAGCCTTAAATTGGGGCTGCAACTCAGGAGACATTTTATGTTTAGCATATTCAGGTCCTTACTTGTAGCTGAAACCATCAGTCGGGCCACCGGCGCCACACACCAGTGATTGCAGCGACTGTAGCTCCTGTGATGCGATGGCTAGCCTCGTACTCTTGCAGAGCACTCCATTTCTTCAACATCTTCAAAAACCTTGACGTTTATAGTGTCCATCTGTGGTGTCATTTATAACAGCCTGGATTAGGAAGAGAATACTAGGCTCATGCACTTAAAACCAAGCACACACACGAAACAGCAGCACCACTAATCACCCGCAGCTTATCACGAATCCACACATGCCTACCGTCCAGAGAGCCGCAGTGGTCCAGGGCCACATTCAGTCCCTGGACTTGGCAATCAGGACGCTGTGGATCCCACAGGCGCCCCGCGACACCCTGGAGTCGCCAGGAGAGGCGCTGCGGAGAAAGCCGGTGCCTAGAATCGGCTTGGGGTCCCATTCCACTCGCAAAGTCCCCTCACCTCCCCAAGGGCCCTTCTGCCGGCGCAATGTGGGGGTCACTCCGCCACTCGAGCAGAGCAGCGGCCCAGGCCAGGCACCCCTTTGGGTGAGGGCGGAGGACCCCTGGGGCGTCCAGCGAGGCCTGGCGTAGGGGTAGCCCGGGCTCCTGTGCGTGTCGGGCAGGCTCCCATGGCTGAAGCAGGGGCGAAGGAACGGCTTCGCGGCGGGAGGCTGGAGGGCTGCGCCTGGGCCCGCCTGGCCTCCGTCTTGCCGCGAGAGCAGCTCAGGGCCTCCTGGGCTGTGCTGGGGTCAAGAGTTACAAACACTTCGTGTCCTCAGGAGCTCACGGGGGTGGCGAGAGGCGGTCTGGGTCTGAAGCCGCGACACAGAGGGGAGCAGTAGGGCCTCGGGGAGCAGCAGGGCCTCGGGGAGCAGCGGGTCCCCGGCTTGGCGGCTCCGTCCGCCGCTCGGCCACCTTTCAGGACTTGGGCCAAGCCGCCTCACGAAGACCAGGAAGCGGCCTCTGCCGGGAAGCCACCTGCAGCCTATGGTCCCCTCCCCAGGCGGCCCCAGCCCACGCCCGGCCGCTCTCTCCTAGATAGTTACCTCCCGAACGCCTGGAGGGCCCTGACCGTTCCCGTGTTCCACCGCAATGGGGTCGGGGGGAGGGGGAGAGGGGCGGCTGTGGTTGCCTGAGACCTTACAGGGTCTCAGGCGGGAAAGGGAAGTCAAGGCAGGAACCAGGACATCCAGGGAGAATGCAGGTCTGACATGAGCCAAGGCCTTGGCGGTAGAGGAACTTTCACCAGGTTGTGGAAAAGACCAAGCTGCTAGCCCCAAAGACTGCAGGACTTCCTGCCAAGCGCCGGAGTCCCTGAACCAGGACGTGTGAGCACTGCTCCCTGCAAGATGTCGATAATGCAGGTACGTGAAGACACACGCATTTCCAAAAGAGCAGACCTAAATACAGAACTTTGGGATCCTTAGAGAAATCCAAGTTAGGAGGTGGTTTAGCAATCTCACAAACAAAAAAGGAAGAGTGCTTTGGCAGAAAGAAGAAAGAGGTGGAGTAGGCACTCTGGGTAGGAGGCAACTGGCACAATGTGAGGCAGGAAGCAGGAAAAGGCAGAGGGCGAGCAGGTTTGCTGGGCTGGGCCGGAGAGCAGGAGCTGGCACCTGGCATAAGAGGGCTGCTAAGGGAAACAGTGTATGGAGTTAATTGGTAAAGGGTCTGGAAGAAGTTTTAATTAGACTCAAAAGGCAATTAAGAGCTGTCGTAGAGGGGGAGATTCGATGGAAATAATGCTCCTGGAAGGAAGAGAGTTGGCACAGTGCATCGGATAGGTTGGAAAGTGGTAAGGATGAAAGCAGGGAGGTTAACTAGATAGGAGGTTGCTGGTGTAGATCTGACTCAAAGTGGTCAGTCAGGGAAGTTTGAAAAGGATAGGCAAATGATTGGTGCCTGAATGGCTGTAGGGTCAAAAAACAAAAAAGGAAGAATGGTGAGACCATGATTACATTTGGGGGGAAGGAAATGGGCAAGCATAGAGAGATGAGAACAAAAGAGAATTGTAGAAATTGTGTTCAGTTTTAGATGTGCTAGTTTTACTAGTTTGTTTCTCTTTTCCTTCCTCCATCTCCCCCACCCCCTCCTAGGAATATCACGAAGTCATCAGGATAGCAGGTTTTTCAGCAACATTTAGCTATTTACTGAAACTACCTCTAATGCTGACCCTAGTAAAAGCAAGTTAATTTCAATTCAGGAAATTTCACTAAGAACCTCATACATGCTAATAAATGGTACCTCTGTAACTGAGAGAATGTGAAGGAAAAAAATGTACTAATTCAGAGGCCCCACATTTTTTTTTTTTTTTTTTTTTTTTTTTTTTTTTTCTTTTTTTTTTTTTTTTTTTTTTTTTTGAGACGGAGTCTCACTCTGTCATCCAGGCTGGAGTGCAGTGGCGGTATCCCAGCTCACTGCAAGCTCCGCATCCCAGGTTCACGCCGTTCTTCTGTCTCAGCCTCCCGAGTAGCTGGGACTACAGGCACCCACCACCACGCCCAGCTAATTTTATGTATTTTTAGTAGAGACGGGTTTCACCGTGTTAGTCAGGATGGTTTCAATCTCCTGACCTCGTGATCCGCCCGCCTCGGCCTCCCAAAGTGCTGGAACTACAATCGTGAGCCACCGCGCCTGGCCAGAGGCCTCACATTTTTCATTTGTAGCAGGTGCTATCCATGGTGTGGAGAAATTTTTATAGAAGGACAGCAGCCAGGCTTGAGAAGGAGACCTGCTTGAGACACATCACTTCTTTTTCATGTATCTTCTGCCACATATTTTCATCCAAATGTTTATTTGTTTCCAAGATAGCTAAAGAAAGGAGTCTATTTTAAAGAAATTTAGACGTACATTAAACTTTCCTTGTTTAACACATTCAGTCAACTAAAACTATGGGAGGTCATATTTGGGGAGAAGACATTTGTTTATATTTAATATCACTTCCTAAAACACAAAAACCACTCTCTAAGGTTTCCTAGACTTTAAAAGATAGGAGTGGTATACTGTATTGCTTTCAGTTAGGAAAAGGGAAGGCAATTTGAATAGGGGCCAGTGGAACACAAATATGCCAAATTCTCTTGAATATAGTGTAAAGTAACTGAGATTGCCTGGTTTTAAATACAGAGCATACAAAAAATTGAAAACTTTTCCTCTTAGATCAAGAACAAGACTAAGGTGCCCACTCTCACCACTTTCATTCAATATAGTATTGTAAGTTTTAACCAGAGCATTTAAGCAAGAAAAAGAAGTAAAAGGCATTCGAATTGGAAAGGAAGAAATAAAATTGTCTCTGTTTGTATGTGACATGATCTTACATATAGAAAACCCCAAAGACTACATCAAAAAACTTTTAGTACTAGTATATGAATTCAATAAAGTTTTAAAATATAAAACCAACAAACAAAAAATCAGTAGCATTTCTATACACCAACAAAAAAACTGAGAAAGAAACCAAGAAATTAATCCTATTTATAATAGCAACCAAAAAATAAAATATTTAGGAATAAATTTAACCAAGGAGGTGAAAGATGTACAGTGAAAACTATAAAACATTGATGAAAGAAATTGAAGACACAAATAAATGGAAATATATCCTGTGTTCACGGACTTGAAGAATTGATATTTGTTAAAATGTCCATATGACCCCAAATGATCGACAGATTCAATGCAATCCCTATCAAAATTCCAATGATATTTTTCAAAGAAATAGAAAAAAACAATTCTAAAATTTGTCTGGAACCACAAAAGAGCCTGAATAGCCAAAGTAATCTTGAGCAAAAACAGCAAAGCTAGAGGCATCACACTACCTGATTTCCAAGTATGTTGCAAAGCGTTAAGTAATCAAAACAGTATAGTACCGGCATAAACACAGACACATAAACCAATAGAACAGAATAGAGAGTCCAGACGTAAATCTATGCATTTACAGTCAATTGATCTTTCACAAAAGTGCCAAGAACACACAGTGGGGAAAGGATAGTCTCTTCAATAAATTATGTTGGGACAACTGTATATCCACCCATAGAAAAATGAAATTGGACCTGTATCTCACACAAAAACCAACTCAAAATGGATTAAAGAATTAATGAAACTGTAAAACTACTAGAAGAACAAATAGTGTGAAAGCTCCTTGACATTGGTCTGGGGAATGATTTTTTTGGATTTGACGGTAAAACACAGGCAGGGAAGCAAAAATAGGAAAATGGGATTGCATCAAACTTAAAAAGCTTTCCACAGCAAAGGAAACAATCAACAGAGTGAACAGACAATATTGGCAAACCATACCTCTGATAAAGGGTTAATATCCAAATTATATAAGAAACTCAATTCAGTAGCAAGAAAACAAATAGCCCATTTTTTTAATGGTCAGAGGACCTGAACAGACATTTCTCAAAAGAAGACACATAATAATGGTCAACAGGTGTATGAAAAAAACCTCAACATCATTAATCATTGGAGAAAAGCAAATTAAAACCACAGTGAGGTATCACCTCACACCTGTTAGAATGGTTACTATAAAAAAGAGAAAAAATAAGTGTTGGAGAGGATGTGAAGAAACAAGAACCCTTGTCCATTATTGGTTGGAAATTAAATTAGTACAGCTATTACGGGAAACAGTATGGAGTCTCCTCAAAAAAATTGAAGAAATAGAACTACCCTATGATCCAGCAATTCCACTTCTAGATATATATTCCAAGGAAATAAAATCCGTTTGTCAAAGAGATAATTGCACTCCCATGTTCATTGCTGCATTATTTATTAGTCAAGATATGGAATCAATCTAAGTGTCCATCAATGGATGAATGGATAAAGGAATAACACACACACACGAATACTACGAAGCCTTAAAAAAGAAGAAAATCCTGTCATTTGTGACAACATGGGCGAACCTAGAGAAATTTATGTTAAGTGACAAAAGCAAAGCACTAAAAGACAATACTGCATGATGTCACATACATGGGGAATCTAAAAAAGTTGAACACATAGAACAGAGAGTAAAATGGTGCCGGGGCTGGAGGTGGGGGTGGGGAAATGTTGCTTAAAGGGTACAGAGTTTCAGTTAGACAGGGTGACTAAGTTATGGAGATCTATTGTTTATCATGATGAATATAGTTAACAACAATATATTTTTGAAAATTTCTAATAGATCTTAAATATTCTCACCTCAATAAATAAGTATATGAAGTGATGGAATATATATATACATATATATTTTTTAATTTTTTATTTTTAGAGACGGAGTCTCACTCTGTC